>NC_091977.1:160603328-160642393 GCF_044704955.1 Pristiophorus japonicus | reverse complement strand
GAGGGGAGGAGGAGAGTGTATTGAGGGGAGGAGGAGAGTGTATTGAGGGGAGGAGGAGAGTGTATTGAGGGGAGGAGGAGAGTGTATTGAGGGGAGGAGGAGAGTGTATTGAGGGGAGGAGGAGAGTGTATTGAGGGGAGGAGGAGAGTGTATTGAGGGGAGGAGGAGAGTGTATTGAGGGGAGGAGGAGAGTGTATTGAGGGGAGGAGGAGAGTGTATTGAGGGGAGGAGGAGAGTGTATTGAGGGGAGGAGGAGAGTGTATTGAGGGGAGGAGGAGAGTGTATTGAGGGGAGGAGGAGAGTGTATTGAGGGGAGGGGGAGGAGGAGAGTGTATTGGGGGGAGGGGGAGGAAAGGAGGAGAGTGTATTGGGGGGAGGGGGGAGGAAAGGAGGAGAGTGTATTGGGGGAGGGGGGAAGAGGAGAGTATTGAGGGAGGGGGAAAGAGGAGGAGAGTGTATTGAGGGAGGGGGAAAGAGGAGGAGAGTGTATTGAGGAGGGGGGGGTGAGTGTATTGAGTGGAGGGGGAGGATGAGAGTGTATTGAGTGGAGGGGGAGGATGAGAGTGTATTGAGGGGAGGGGGAGGAGGAGAGTGTATTGGGGGGCGGGGGAGGGAAGGAGGAGAGTGTATTGGGGGGAGGGGGGAGGGGGAGAGTGTATTGGGGGGCGGGGGAGGGAAGGAGGAGAGTGTATTGGGGGGAGGGGGGAGGGAAGGAGGAGAGTGTATTGGGGGAGGGGGAAGAGGAGAGTGTATTGAGGGAGGGGGGAGGAGGAGAGTGTATTGAGGGAGGGGGGAGGAGGAGGAGAGCGTATTGAGGGGGGGAGGAGGAGGAGAGCGTATTGAGGGGGGGAGGAGGAGGAGAGCGTATTGAGGGGGGAGGGAGGAGGAGAGCGTATTGAGGGGGGGAGGAGGAGGAGAGCGTATTGAGGGGGGGAGGAGGAGGAGGAGAGCGTATTGAGGGGAGGGTGAGGAGGAGAGCGTATTGGGGGGCAGGGGGAGGAGGAGAGCGTATTGGGGGGGCGGGGGAGGGGAGGAGGAGAGTGTATTGAGGGGAGGAGGAGAGTGTATTGAGGGGAGGAGGAGAGTGTATTGAGGGGAGGAGGAGAGTGTATTGAGGGGAGGAGGAGAGTGTATTGAGGGGAGGAGGAGAGTGTATTGAGGGGAGGAGGAGAGTGTATTGAGGGGAGGAGGAGAGTGTATTGAGGGGAGGAGGAGAGTGTATTGGAGGGGAGGAGGAGAGTGTATTGAGGGGAGGAGGAGAGTGTATTGAGGGGAGGAGGAGAGTGTATTGAGGGGAGGAGGAGAGTGTATTGAGGGGAGGAGGAGAGTGTATTGAGGGGAGGAGGAGAGTGTATTGAGGGGAGGAGGAGAGTGTATTGAGGGGAGGAGGAGAGTGTATTGGGGGGCGGGGGAGGGAAGGAGGAGAGTGTATTGGGGGGAGGGGGGAAGAGGAGAGTATTGAGGGAGGGGGAAAAGAGGAGGAGAGTGTATTGGAGGGGGGGGTGAGTGTATTGAGGGGAGGGGGAGGAGGAGAGTGTATTGAGGGGAGGAGGAGAGTGTATTGAGGGGAGGGGGAGGAGGAGAGTGTATTGAGGGGAGGGGGAGGAGGAGAGTGTATTGAGGGGAGGGGGAGGAGGAGAGTGTATTGAGGGGAGGGGGAGGAGGAGAGTGTATTGAGGGGAGGGGGAGGAGAGAGTGTATTGAGGGGAGGGGGAGGAGGAGAGTGTATTGAGGGGAGGGGGAGGAGGAGAGTGTATTGAGGGGAGGGGGAGGAGGAGAGTGTATTGAGGGGAGGGGGAGGAGGAGAGTGTATTGAGGGGAGGGGGAGGAGAGTGTATTGGGGGGGGGGGAGGAGAGTGTATTGGGGGGGGGGGGGGAGGAGAGTGTATTGGCGGGGTGAGGAGGGCGTATTGGGGGGAGGAGGAGGAGAGCGTATTGAGGGGGGGAGGAGGAGGAGAGCGTATTGAGGGGGGGAGGAGGAGGAGAGCGTATTGAGGGGGGGGAGGAGGAGGAGAGTGTATTGAGGGGGGGAGGAGGAGGAGAGCATATTGAGGGGAGGGGGAGGAGGAGAGCGTATTGGGGGGCAGGGGAGGAGGAGAGTGTATTGGGGGGGCAGGGGAGGAGGAGAGTGTATTGGGGGGGGCGGAGGAGGGGAGGAGAGGAGGAGAGTGTATTGAGGGGAGGGGGAGGGGAGGAGGAGAGTGTATTGAGGGGAGGAGGAGAGTGTATTGAGGGGAGGGGGGAGGAGGAGAGTGTATTGAGGGGAGGGGGGAGGAGGAGAGTGTATTGAGGGGAGGGGGAGGAGGAGAGTGTATTGAGGGGGGAGGAGGAGAGTGTATTGAGGGGAGGGGGAGGAGGAGAGTGTATTGAGGGGAGGGGGAGGAGGGAGAGTGTATTGGGGGGCAGGGGAGGAGGAGAGTGTATTGGGGGGCGGGGGAGGGAAGGAGGAGAGTGTATTGGGGGGGAGGGGGGAGGGAAGGAGGAGAGTGTATTGGGGGAGGGGGAAGAGGAGAGTGTATTGAGGGAGGGGGGAGGAGGAGAGCGTATTGAGGGAGGGGGGAGGAGGAGGAGAGCGTATTGAGGGAGGGGGGAGGAGGAGGAGAGCGTATTGAGGGAGGTGGGAGGAGGAGGAGAGCGTATTGAGGGGGGGAGGAGGAGGAGAGCGTATTGAGGGGGGGAGGAGGAGGAGAGCGTATTGAGGGGGGAGGAGGAGGAGAGCGTATTGAGGGGGGGAGGAGGAGGAGAGCGTATTGAGGGGAGGGTGAGGAGGAGAGCGTATTGGGGGGCAGGGGAGGAGGAGAGTGTATTGGGGAGGGGAGGAGGAGAGTGTATTGAGGGGAGGAGGAGAGTGTATTGAGGGGAGGAGGAGAGTGTATTGAGGGGAGGAGGAGAGTGTATTGAGGGGAGGAGGAGAGTATATTGAGGGGAGGAGGAGAGTGTATTGAGGGGAGGAGGAGAGTGTATTGAGGGGAGGAGGAGAGTGTATTGAGGGGAGGAGGAGAGTGTATTGAGGGGAGGAGGAGAGTGTATTGAGGGGAGGAGGAGAGTGTATTGAGGGGAGGAGGAGAGTGTATTGAGGGGAGGAGGAGAGTGTATTGAGGGGAGGAGGAGAGTGTATTGAGGGGAGGAGGAGAGTGTATTGAGGGGAGGAGGAGAGTGTATTGAGGGGAGGAGGAGAGTGTATTGAGGGGAGGAGGAGAGTGTATTGAGGGGAGGAGGAGAGTGTATTGAGGGGAGGAGGAGAGTGTATTGAGGGGAGGGGGAGGAGGAGAGTGTATTGAGGGGAGGGGGAGGAAAGGAGGGTGTATTGAGGGGAGGGGGAGGAAAGGAGGATGTATTGAGGGGAGGGGGAGGAAAGGAGGAGAGTGTATTGGGGGGAGGGGGGAGGAAAGGAGGAGAGTGTATTGGGGGGAGGGGGAGGAAAGGAGGAGAGTGTATTGGGGGGAGGGGGGAGGAAAGGAGGAGAGTGTATTGGGGGGAGGGGGGAGGAAAGGAGGAGAGTGTATTGGGGGGAGGGGGGAAGAGGAGAGTATTGAGGGAGGGGGAAAGAGGAGGAGAGTGTATTGAGGAGGGGGGGGTGAGTGTATTGAGGGGAGGGGGAGGAGGAGAGTGTATTGAGGGGAGGAGGAGAGTGTATTGAGGAGGGGGAGGAGGAGAGTGTATTGAGGGGAGGGGGAGGAGGAGAGTGTATTGAGGGGAGGGGGAGGAGGAGAGTGTATTGGGGGGCGGGGGAGGGAAGGAGGAGAGTGTATTGGGGGGAGGGGGGAGAGGGAGAGTGTATTGGGGGGCGGGGGAGGGAAGGAGGAGAGTGTATTGGGGGGAGGGGGGAGGGAAGGAGGAGAGTGTATTGGGGGAGGGGGAAGGGAGAGTGTATTGAGGGAGGGGGGAGGAGGAGAGTGTATTGAGGGAGGGGGGGAGGAGGAGGAGAGCGTATTGAGGGGGGGAGGAGGAGGAGAGCGTATTGAGGGGGGGAGGAGGAGGAGAGCGTATGAGGGGGGGAGGAGGAGGAGGAGGAGAGCGTATTGTGGGGAGGGTGAGGAGGAGAGCGTATTGGGGGGCAGGGGAGGAGGAGAGCGTATTGGGGGGGCGGGGAGGGGAGGAGGAGAGTGTATTGAGGGGAGGAGGAGAGTGTTATTGAGGGAGGAGGAGAGTGTATTGAGGGGAGGAGGAGAGTGTATTGAGGGGAGGAGGAGAGTGTATTGAGGGGAGGAGGAGAGTGTATTGAGGGGAGGGAGGAGAGTGTATTGAGGGGAGGAGGAGAGTGTATTGAGGGGAGGAGGAGAGTGTATTGAGGGGAGGAGGAGAGTGTATTGAGGGGAGGAGGAGAGTGTATTGGGGGGCGGGGGAGGGAAGGAGGAGAGTGTATTGGGGGGAGGGGGAAGAGGAGAGTATTGAGGGAGGGGGAAAGAGGAGGAGAGTGTATTGAGGAGGGGGGGGTGAGTGTATTGAGGGGAGGGGGAGGAGGAGAGTGTATTGAGGGGAGGAGGAGAGTGTATTGAGGGGAGGGGGAGGAGGAGAGTGTATTGAGGGGAGGGGGAGGAGGAGAGTGTATTGAGGGGAGGGGGAGGAGGAGAGTGTATTGAGGGGAGGGGGAGGAGGAGAGTGTATTGAGGGAGGGGAGGAGGAGAGTGTATTGAGGGGAGGGGGAGGAGGAGAGTGTATTGAGGGGAGGGGGAGGAGGAGAGTGTATTGAGGGGAGGGGGAGGAGGAGAGTGTATTGAGGGGAGGGGGAGGAGGAGAGTGTATTGAGGGAGGGGGAGGAGGAGAGTGTATTGAGGGGAGGGGGAGGAGGAGAGTGTATTGAGGGGAGGGGAGGAGGAGAGTGTATTGAGGGGAGGGGGAGGAGGAGAGTGTATTGAGGGGAGGGGGAGGAGGAGAGTGTATTGAGGGGAGGAGGAGAGTGTATTGAGGGGAGGGGGAGGAGGAGAGTGTATTGAGGGGAGGGGGAGGAGGAGAGTGTATTGAGGGGAGGGGGAGGAGGAGAGTGTATTGAGGGGAGGGGGAGGAGGAGAGTGTATTGAGGGGAGGGGGAGGAGGAGAGTGTATTGAGGGGAGGGGGAGGAGGAGAGTGTATTGAGGGGAGGGGGAGGAGGAGAGTGTATTGGGGAGAGGGGAAGGAGAGGAGGAGAGTGTATTGGGGAGGAGGAGAGTGTATTGGGGGGGGGGGGAGAGTTTTGACAGTGGGGAGGGGGGAGAGAAAGAGTGTTATGTATACCAGCATCTCGCTCTCTCTCTTGCTCTCTGGCTAGCCCCCCCCCCCCCCCCCCCAGCCAGCCGTGACATCACGGCCAGCAGCTCGCATTTCTCCGGTAGGATTTACTTAATTTTTATTAGTATTTTATTTGTTTGAGCTTTCCCTTGCAATGTTTGGTGCTTGGTTGTTGAGGTCCTCTCCAGTTCCCTTCCCTCCCCTATACCTGCCCTAATGTCTGCCGAATGTGCGCTGCTTTTTCTTCACTGCCCGCAAGGTTTTTCAGAGTTGGCCACGTACGCTGACCTAAGTGGATTTGGAGTAAGTTTTTGCTGGCTAAAGTGGCATAAATGGCCAAAACTGGCGTAAGTGTCTAGGAACGCCCCCTTTTGCAACAAAAAACTGACCTAAAAAAAATCGTACCTAACTGACTTACTCTGGAGCAAATATTTTGGGGAAAATGGCATTTTTTAAACTTACGCCAGAAAAAACAACTTACTCCCCAAAAAATTGATGCAAGTCATGGCCAAAATTCGGCCCAATGTTTCTGATGACCTTTTGTCAGAACTGATTCTGACTGGCTGATTGTAGCATTTTCTACGCTTAAACGAATGTTGTTCTATCTTATATATTTTAATTCATGCACAAATCCTTTAAGAAAGCTATCTTCCCATTAAAAGTTAATTTCCACCCACGCAAAGCCTTCCAATTTATTTTCCCTCTGCAGTGTTGTACCTGCATGTACATAGTCACAAGGGAGCTGTCCTTATTTTGAAAAGTAATCCAATGTTGAAATCTTCGGGCTCCCATTTTTTGGCGTATTGCCAGAGTTGCGCCTTTTTTTCTAGGCCAGAAATGTGCCGGAAATAATTTGCCAAAGTTTCCCCGATGTATAATTCGAATTTGGTGCAGCGAGTCCAGTCACCTCTGGGGGGGCGGAGCCTGCTGTCTGCGCGGAACAACGATGATGCACCTTCGCATGCGTGGAAAAAATTTTTACGTTTCTGACGTTGTAATGGACGCGCATGCGCAGTACAGCTCCGAGTTGGCAATCGGCCATTTTTAAACAACCAGTTGTGTGTGTGACGAGGAGTGCTGTGTGAGAGCATTGGAAAAATCGCAGCTGCAGCAAGGACCAAGAATTTCTTGCTGGAAGAAGTGGAGGCACTAGTTACTGTGATTGAGAACAGATGGCAGGAGCTGGATACCAGTCGAGGTCACATAATAGTACCACCAAAAGAAATTAAGAAAAGCTGGAATCAAATTGCAAAAGATAACTGCGCAATGGTGACCACCATGAGATCTGGAGGCCAGTGTATAAAGAACTGGCAGGACCTTGGTCAAGTAGTTAGTGTAAGTAATATTTTCATTTTATTCACTGGAATTGCAATTGTAAACGTGACCATCTGTATGTCCCATCCAGCAGAAAGACAGTCGCTCTTTAAAAAGTTATGTTTTCATCTTTGCATGGGAAGATGGCACATAATAAAAGGGAAAGAACTTGAACAGGAGGAGACCCGGCAAATCTGCACCCACTGACACCCTTGGAATAGAGGGTTGCTGCTTTGATAGGTCCTGCCTGGAAAAAAGCAATCAGTACTGCACAAGCTGGGCCCACACTCGAGGGAGAGGGGAAGTCCTGCAAATGCATCGTGGCTCTTCAAATCACCCTGCTGTTTGGTCTGCACTGAGAGCGCCTACTCATGCCACCCACCCTGCCCCGTCCTCTACTGCCAACCATTTGTCTGTTCTGTTATATTTTGCATAACTTGAGGCCAACCCTGACGATGCAGAAAAAGATTCAGATGCGGACGAGCCTGAAGAGGAGAACATCTTTGAATCCAACCCTCCAGACCAAGAACATGGGTGGGGGGGGGGGGGGGGATGGAGCTGGGTGAAGCCCCCGCTGTTTTACTGACTTTGGAGGAGGTGCCGCTCATTGCGGTGACGGCTCCTTCTGTGACTAGTGGTTTGAGTGCTGGTGGGACATTCCATGGTTTCCCACCTTCTGAGGTTGCGGGTCCCATTGGTGGGGTGCAAGCTACACGTGTGGGAAGGAGAGCTCGACTGCGCTCTCCTGAGGTGCAGGATCTAACAGATGTGGTTCAGATGATGTCATTGAGTGCAGAGAGCATTGATCTTACCCGATCACTCCTGGACACTATCAGTGGGGTGAGTGATGAGGTAGTGGGACTGTCAGGAGAAGTAACAACAATGACACGTGAAATGGGAACGATGTCTGGGACATCAGTGAGGGAATAGTAGCCATGAAGGAGGGAATGTCGGAGGTAGCTGATGTGCAGTCAGTGACCATGAGGGAGGGAATGTCTGAGATAGTGTAAACACTATCACTGACCATGGGGGAGGGAATGTTGCAGGTCATTGAGAAACTGTCAGGGCGCATGAGTGAAGGTATGTTGGAGTTGGCTGCTGCAATAAGGGAACACGCCTGGAACACGGCCAAACCCCGCGCCCGTTGACAGAATCAACTGCCACTCCCAATCCAATCCCCACACCAGCCTCTGAAGAGCCCCAAGCCGGGCCCTTCAACTTGTTGCCTGGGCTCTGGGCCCTCCACATTGCTGCCTGCACGCCTCTCCCCCGCCCCCCCCAAGAGGTGCGCAGTACCTGAGATCTTAGAAAGAATAAACTTCGTACCAACCCCAGAAACACTGCCACCGCCTGCGGGCAGGGGTCATGGAGTCACCAAGACCAAGCGCAGCGGGCGGTCTTAGAATGAGATGGGTGGGTGCAGCCTTTCTTTGCTGCTGTTATTGTTACTGTTGTAACTGTTCTCAATTTAAAAGTTTTTAGTAAGTTATGTCAATTTACAAGTTTGAAAGTTTGTATGTGATCTTAAAGAGTGATCTTAAAGTAAAGTTTGATGCAAGAATAATTTCATTAAAGTTAAGTACAAAAGAACTGTTAAACTTTTGATTAAAATATATTTTACATTAAAACTGAATAATTTCCATTATTTGTTCCATTAACACGACACAACATTATAGAACAGCTCCAAACAGTAAACATGGTCCATGTGGAATAGTTGTCGCTGAGCCCTCAGGCATCAGGAAAGCGTTCACTGATGAGCTGCTGACGCAAGGCTCGAGCAGTCGTTAAAGGGGCACGATGGCCCGTCGTGCTCCGGCCTCGGCACTTGCATGGCTTCCTCATCCTCGTCCTCGTCCTGCTCATCATCTGCATCATCCGCATCTTTATCATCAGCCACTCTCCACATGTGGGTCCTCCACTCCCAGGTGCTGCTGTCTCATGGTGGCTAAGTTATGCAGAATGCAGCACACACCAGTGAACTGACCAATCTCCGTGGAGTACAGCAAGTAGCTTCTGGAATGGTCCAGGCATCGGAAACGCTGTTTCAAGATGCCACTGGTCCTCTCTATGATGCTGCGCGTCGCAATGTGCGACATGTTGTATTCCCAGTCAGCTTCCTTCCGGGTTACGCGTAGGGGCGTCATGAGCCAGGTGGCAAGGTCGTACACTTTGTCTCCCAGCAGCCAGTTCTGCCCTTCTGGCTGCTGCTGAAACATGGTAGATATAACGCTGTCGCGTTGTATGAATGCATCATGGATGCTCCCAGCGTATCTTGTATCAACTGACATGATGCGATGCATGTCGTCACACACGAGCTGTACATTAATGGCGTGGAAGCCTTTTCTGTTCCTGTACATCTTGGAATCCTCCAAAGGTGCTCGCAAGGTGATGTGGGTACAATCAATGCAGCTCTGTACCTTTGGGAAGCCAGCAATCCTAGAGAAGCCCATAGCCCTGTCATGGATTGCTTGGGTGGTCATGGGGAACTTTAGTCATTCTTCTGTGCATACAGTGCAGCTGTCACCTGGCCAATGCAGACATGTGTTGCATGTTGAGAGATGGCGCACACATCCCCAGTTGTAGCTTGAAACGAGCCAGAGGCATAGAATGAAAGTGCAACTGTAACTTCACTTCAACTGATAAAGCAGTCCTCCTGATACTTCTAGGTTGCAGGTCTGCTTTGACCAACTCTCAGATCTTCAGTTACAACTACTTTCCAGAAAAGCAGCCTTCTGACACAGCCTGCATCACTTGGATGGAGGTACGAATGCCTGTCTCGATATACCCAGGTGGGTAAGGTCTCCTGCCCAGCACCCTACGGGCTCTGATGTTCCTGATGCAATGACGTTGAATCAATTGTCTCCTACGTAGCATGATGCAGAAGGCCCGCACAAGGTCAGTATTACCCCCATACTTAAATGTTACCTTTGAAAGAAGCTCAAAACGGCAGGAAAGCAGGCAGGGCAGGTTCACAGTTCTCTCTCCCCAAGTTCTTATGACTTCTCTCTTCTGCCCCCCCCCCCCTTAACTAATTGCAGTCTTGTGACTTCTCCCCTTCTCGCTCGCACTCACTCTCTCTCTCTTACTCTCTCTCTCTCTCTCTCTCTCTCTCTCTCTCTCTCTCTCTCTTCGTTCTTTCGCCTTTCCTTCCCTTCCCTTCCCTTCCCTTCCCCCCCCCCCCCCCCCCCCCACTCATTGCAGTCTACAGAAGCCTTCCAACTGGCACCATTACTCCCTGGGCTCGAAGCCGTTCGATCGACGCCTCGCTCTCTCGCTCGCTCTCTCTCCTTTCCCCTCCCCATGGCTTGTTTTCAAGCTGGGCCCCATGTCTGGGCACGGGGCCGATTCTGCTGGCCACTCCAGCCCTGCTTCAAGACGTTCGGTGGTGGCGTGTGAGTGAGTAAAAAAAAAAAGAGAACAAACTTCTGAAATCCAACAAACTTCAATTTACTACGTTGACAGGTTTAAAAAAAGTTGAACTTTATTATTGATTTGTTATCATAGGCAGTCCCTCTGAATCAAGACTTGCTTCCACTCTTAACGTGAGTTCTTAGGTGGCTGTAAAGTCCAATACGAGAACCACAGACTCTGTTGCAGGTGGGACAGATAGTCATTGAGTGAAGTTTGCCGCACACTCTTTCCGCTGCCTGCGCTGAATTTCTGCATGCTCGTGACGACGAGACTCGAGGTGCTCAGCGCCCTCCCGGATGCGTTTCCTCCACTTAGGGCGGTCTTGGGCCAGGGACTCCCAGGTGTCAGTGGGGATGTTGCACTTTATCAGGGAGTCTTTGAGGGTGTCCTTGTAACGTTTCCGCTGCCCACTTTTGGCTCGTTTGCCGTGAAGGAGTTCCGAGTGGAGCGCTTGCTTTGGGAGTCTCGTGTCTGGCATGCGAACTATGTGGTCTGCCCAGCGGAGCTGATTGAGTGTGGTCAGTGCTTCGATGCTGGGGATGTTGGCCTATCGGGGACGCTAATGTTGGTGCATCTGTCCTTCCAGGGGATTTGTTGGATCTTGCTGAGACATGGTTGGTGGTATTTCTCCAGCGACTTGAGGTGTCCACTGTACATGGTCCATGTTTCTGAGCCATATAGGAGGGCCTGTGGACATGAGCTTGGTGGCAGTTTTGAGGGCTTGGTTTTCAAACACACTTTTCCTCAGGCGGCCGAAGGCTGCACTGGAGGCGGTGTTGGATCTTGTCGTCAATGCCTGCTCTTGTTGATGGGAGGCTCCCGAGATACGGGAAGTGGTCCACGTTGTCCAGGGCCGCGCCGAGGATCTTGATGACTGCGGGACAGTGCTGTGCAGTAAGAATAGACTGGTGGAGGACCTTTGTCTTGCTGATGTTTAGTGTAAGGCCCATGCTTTCCTACGCCTCGGTAACTACGTTGACTACGTCCTGGAGTTCAGCCTCTGTGCGCAGACACAGGCGTCGTCCGCGTACTGTAGCTCGACGACAGAGGTTGGGGTGGTCTTGGACCTGGCCTGGAGACGGCGAAGGTTGAACAGGTTCCAACTGGTTTAGTTCCACTCCAGCGGGAGCTTGTCAACTGTGAGGTGGAGCATGGCAGTGAGGATGATTGAGAAGAGGGTTGGGGCGATGACACAGCCCTGTTTGACCCTGATTTTTTAGTGTTCTTGACTTACTCCAAGATATTCGATTTAAAAACAATGGCGCCTTTCAGCGCCGATTTCTCAGTGTGCGCTGGTTTTCTTAAGTGCCCAGAAGGTTTTTTGGGAGTGGCCAGATACGCTGGCCTAGGAGGAAAAAATGTTGGCAAAACTGGGAAAAATTATAAAAACTGGTGCAGACATGAGGGAACTATGACGTCAAAAAAACTGGCCTCGAAAAATCGTAACGAAGTCAGTTGCACCGGTGCAGATCGCAGGGGGAATCTTTGAAAAAAGTAAATACGCCCAAGAAAACGGCACGCGCCAAAGAAACGGTGCAATTGAGCTCTTGGTCTTGGAATGTAATTTAATGTTTATAGCTGCTCATACTGTGATTTTTTTTTTTAATGGGGTTGTGTCAGTATATATTGGTATGCAGAGTCATTTAGAATAACACAATCTGAATTTAGAGTAGGTGCAGGAAATGTGACTTAATTTTAAACTCCCTTGCTATATCCTTGTTATTTTAATCCCTCTGCAGTGCCAACATGGGAGGGGATAACATACTGTCAATTAATGCTCCTTTTGCTTTTGGATAACTATGTAAACAACTTGGAACATGGCAACACTTAATCTTGAAATATTTACAGGGTTAGTTAAGCACTCATGATCTAGGTGTTCTAACATAGAACACTAAGCATTGCTCATGGAGATTTTGCAAACTTAAAGTTGCACTTTAAATATCCATAAAACAATTAACTTTTTGTCTCTCCTCAATGTTCTGAAGACATTAGTACCTAAAGTGTGTTCGTTTGCACTCGCCTTAATGTCAGACGAATATATCCTCTTGCTCTGGTGTTTATATAGTGTAGTGCGGTTCTAAATGTTGAGAATTCGTATATTTACTCAGCAGTTGAGTTCTCTGGACAGATGTTTTCTTTCTGTAATGCAAGAGAGGTATACTAAAACTTAAATTAAATGGCTTTATCTATCGTAAAAAAAAAATACTGATTTATGCTGAGGATGGGGTATTGAATGCCTATATCAGCATATAGGGCTCAATTTTGGCCACTAGAGATTTCTGGCGTACTTACCAGAGGTGCACCAGTTTTCTATGCGTGGAAGTGCGCCAAAAATCTTCAGGCCGATTTTGGCCGCTGCCCTAGGTCTTCCAGCTGCTGGCGTGGTATGGCAACTGGGTCTGTGGGCGGAGTTGGTTTTTCTGACGTAAGTTAAAAGATGCCATTTTCCCCAATTGGCCATGACTTGTTCCAGAGTAACTCAGTTAGGTACGATTTTTTTTTAGTTCAGGTTTTTTTCCCCAAAGGGTCGTTCCCAGCCACTTAGGCCAGTTTTGGCCATTTAGGCAATTCTGACCAGCTAAAAGTTACTCCAAATCCACTTAGGTCAGCGTATGTGGCCAGCTGTCTGTGGGCGTAGCCAGTGTTCTGCGCTGAAAACAGTGTCGGGACGCTGGACATGCGCAGTAGGATCGGGATTGCCGTGATCGCGCATGTGCAGTAGAATCGGGTGAGTGAGAGCTGCAGTTTCAACTGACCGCACATGCACAGTAGAATTGGGCTGCCGTTAGTGGAGAAGTTAGGAAAATCAATAAGCACAAAAACAATCGCTGCCCCCCCAGACAGAATCAAAAAGCAACATTGTAGCTTATTGTTTATCAGATCCAACGGGTCTTCTGATTTGTATCAGAGAATTGAGTCGTCCCCCCTTCGCCTCCCGATACTTTGCCGAGCCCAGCCCCTCCCTCCAACCCCCACCCTTCTCTTCAGCCTCCCGATACTTTGCCGCGTTTCTGCCGAGCCCAGCCAGCCCAGCCCAGCCTCTTCCCCACCCCCTCCCGCCCCCTTCCCTTCAGCCTCCCGATGTGTCTTTGTCGGCCGCCCCTTTCCCAGGCCGAACGGCCTCCCGTACGGGCCAGCTCACTGCCTTCTCCGGCCAAGTTCAATTCAAGGTGGGATTTACTACTATTATTTATTATTCCATTGTTTACCTGAGTTCTTTATTTTTATTGAGTTATTTCAACTTTTATTTGCAATGTTTGGTGCTTGCTGTTTGGATGCAGGTCCTTACTTGCTTACCTGCGCCGATTTCTTAACTGCCCACAAGATTTTTAAGAGCTGGCCACATATTACGCCGACCTAAGTGGATTTGGAGTAACTTTTAGCTGGTCAGAATTGCCTAAATGGCCAAAACTGGCCTAAGTGGCTGGGAATGCCCCCTTTTGGGAAAAAAAAACCTGAACTAAAGAAAAATTGTACCTAACTGAGTTACTCTGGAGCAAGTCATGGCCAATTGGGGAAAATGGCATCTTTTAACTTACTTCAGAAAAACCAACTTACTCCAAAAAAATTGGAACAAGTCATGGCCAAAATTGGGCCCTTAATAATTAGAATATGGGCAGATGTTGATCATGAACAAGATATTAAAACATTTTGATGCTTCGCTCAGTTACCAAAATGCTTTTGGTAAATTATTCCAGATTGTGATAACTTTGTGCAGAAAACTGACTTGTTTATAGTTGCAATTTATTCTGAGGCATAGAATACCTCCTTTACCTGCCCTGATGTATTCTTGTTCAATACTTTGGTCAGTGGAAATGTTTATATATTGTAACTCCCGTCATTGCGGGAGTTCTGTCACCACAATAACTGCAGTGGTTCAAGAGAGGACCAACCCAACCTTGGGGCAAGGAAATAGGCAATAAATGCATTCTTGCAAGCAGCAGCCATATCTCGAGAAAAAGAAAAATAAAGTTGAGAAAAGTAAAATTAATTCATTAAGATATTAAGTGTGAGCCTTGGCTCGGTGGGAGCTCTCCCGCGTCTGAATCAAGGTTGTGGGTTCAGGCCCCACTCCAGAGACTTGAGCACATGATGTAAGTTGACATCAGTGCAGCGCTGAGGGAATGTTGCACTGTCTGAGGTGCCATCTTTTGGATGAAATATTAAACTGAAGCCCTGTCTGCTCTCTCAAGTGGTTGGAAAAGATCATGTGGCACTGAGCAAGGGGTTCTCCTGGTGCCTGGCCAATATTTATCCCTCAACCAGCATGGTAATACTCAGTGATTGAGCCAGACCTGGCAATGGATGACCGGAGCAGATGTATAAGCAGGTATGCTCAAGTTTATGGTTCAGACGAGGGAGCAAAGCTGAGGTCTGTAAAGAAGCAAGTATCAGAAGGCAGAGAATTAGTATTTACTAACCATGATGAGTGAAAATGCTAGCAATAAGAAGCTTGCGTTTAGAGGTCTGGCAGTGTTAGAATATGGTTTACCTTTCATGCTGCAAAATAAATTAGTTCTGATTAGTTAGCAGATTATTTTAATTTATTGATTAGTACAGTCAGTAGTTTGCAGAAAATTATACCTTGTGTAGTGCCCTGTCTGTCATTTTTGGATGTGTTACTGTTTTTTTTGTTAAGGGCTTGATCTATTCTGTACTGCATTGGATTATACTGCAAGACTTCCTGCTGTTTCTCCATCTCTGCTGCTAAAGTTTATTTTTCCTTTTAATTGCGACTGTGTCTCTGCTGCACTGCTCCTACTGGTTGTTCAGCTCTGCTGGCTTCTTGCTAACAGCTGCAGATTGACTTGTTCTATCAGTTGTCAACTTTGCTGGCCGTTGGCTGTGGTTTTACTGCAGTCCACAAACTTGTGACTACGTCACTATCATCTTTCTGCACGGCTACCGACACTCCTTCCTACAGCACATCCTTGATCTCTCTACACTACAAATAGCTTCTGGACTTCACTTGCCTGCTTTGGACAATGGTTCGTCGATGCTCCGTGCTGGCCTATCCTGTTCATGTCGCAGGGATCAGAGCTGGGACCCCAACTATTTACAATCTATATTAACAACTTGGAAGAAGAGACTGAGTGTAACGTAGCCAAGTTTGCTGATGATACAAAGATGGGAGGAAAGCAATGTATGAGGAGGACACAAAAAATCTGCAAAAGGACATAGACAGGCTAAGTGAGTGGGCAACAATTTGGCAGATGGAGTATAATGTTGGAAAGTGTGAGGTCATGCACTTGGGCAGAAAAAAAATCAAAGAGCAAGTTATTATTTAAATGGAGAAAGTGCTGCAGTACAGCGGGACTTGGGGGTACTTGTGCATGAAACACAAAAGGATAGTATGCTGTAGCAAGACTTTATTGCAAAGGGAATGGAGTATAAAAGCAGGGAAGTCTTGCTACAGCTATACAGGATATTGGTGAGGCCACACCTGGAATACTGCGTGCAGTTTTGGTTTCTATATTTACAAAAGGATATACTTGCTTTGGAAGCAGTTCAGAGAAGATTCACTAGATTGATACCAGGGATGAGGTGGGTTGACTTTTGAGGAACGGTTGATTAGGTTGGGCCTCTACTCATTGGAATTTAGAAGAATGAGAGGTGATCTTATCGAAACATATGAGGGGGCTTGACAAGGTGGATGCAGAGAGGATGTTTCCACTGATGGGGGAGACTAGAACTAGAGGGCATAATCTTAGAATAAGGGGCCGCCCATTTAAAAGTGAGATGAGGAGAAATTTCTTCTGAGGGTTGTAAATCTGTGGCATTTGCTGTCTCAGAGAGCGTGGAAGCTGGGACTTTGAATAAATTTAAGACAGAAATAGACAGTTTCTTAAACAATAAGGGGTTATGGGGAGCGGGCAGGGAAGTGGAGCGGAGACCATGATCTTATTGAATGGCGGAGCAGGCTCGAGGGGCCCGATGGCCTACTCCTGCTCCTATTTCTTATGTTCTTATGTATGTCGGCTTTGACCTTCCATGGAACCTCTGACTTTGACCCTGGTCTTCCTACTATTGTATCCCATGAACTACTGCATTTAAACAGGCCTATTTAACCTGAGCCTTTCCAGTGTCCATTTGCGTGTGCACTTTGGCTGCCGCTCTGGATCCAAGCCAGTCAATACTTTTCCACTTTTTACCCGTTGTTACTTTTCCTCTTGATCCCTCCCTGACCATTCTCTCCTGTCATCATGCCTCGTTTCATCTCTCCTCTCTCGGATACTCTACACTCCCAAATTCCGACCCCAATCCTTCATTACTCTTTGACCTTCTTACTCTCCTGCCGCCGTCCCAGGCTTGACTCCCTCCTGGATAAGCCAACAGCTTCCCTCTGTGCCTCCCTTGGCATCCTACGAAGGGCCCATCGAGGCACTCGTCGCTGCCTCCTTACAAGCAGCAACCCCAACTGTCCCATCCTACTCTCTCGCCGACTTTCCTGCCCAGCAGCCTGCTGGAGGCTAATCTTGCCAATCTCCTCCCCATTCAACTCCCCACCGCAGTAGCGGGACATTTGGAAAAGCATAATTCAATCAGGCAGTCAGCATGGTTTTATGAAAGGGAAATAGTGTTTGACAAATTTGCTGGAGTGCTTTGAGGATGTAACGAGCAGCGTGGATAAGGGGGAACCAGTGGATGTGGTATATTTGGATTTCCAAAAGGCATTCGATAAGGTATCACATAAAAGATTACTGCACAAGATAAGAGCTCACGGCGTTAGGGGTAATATATTAGCGTGGATTGGCTAACTAACAGAAAACAGAGAGTCAGGATAAATGGGTCATTTTCTGGTTGGCAAACGGTAACTAGTGGGGTGCCACAGGGATCGGTGCTGGGGCCTCAACTATTTACAATCTATATTGATGACTTGGATGAAAGGACTGAGTGTAATGTAGCCAAGTTTGCTGATGATACAAAGATAGGTGGGAAAGCAAGTTGTGAAGAGGACACAAAAAATCTGCAAAGGGATATTGACAGGCTAAGTGAACGAACATTTGGCAGATGGAGTATAATGTGCGAAAGTGTGAGGTTATCCACTTCGGCAGAAAAAATAGAAAAGCAAACTATTATTTAAATGGAGAGAGATTGCAAAGTGCTGCAGTACAGAGGGACCTGGGGGGTCTTTGTGCATGAAACACAAAACGTTAGTATGCAGGTACAGCAAGTAATCAGGAAGGCAAATGGAATGTTGGCCTTTATTGCAAGGGGGATAGAGTATAAAAGCAGAGAAGTCCTGCTACAACTGTACAGAGTATTGGTGAGGCCACACCTAGAGTACTCTGGACAGTTTTGGTCTCCTTATTTAAGGAGGGATATACTTGATTTGGAGGCAGTTTAGAGAAGATTCACTAGGTTGATTCCTGAGATGAAGGGATTAACATGAAGAAAGATTAAGTCTATACTCATTGGAGTTTCGAAGAATGGGAGTTAATCTTATTGAAACATATAAGATACTGAAGGGGCATGACAAGTTAGATTCAGAGAGGATTTTTCCACACGTGGGGGAATCTAGAACTACGGGCAAAATTTAAGAATAGGGGGTCGCCCATTTAGAACTGAGATGAAGAGGAATTTCTTCGGAGGGTCATAAATCTGTGGAATTCTCTGCCCCAGAGAACTGTGGAGGCTGGATCATTGAATATATTTAAGGCGGAGATAGACAGACAGATTCTTAAACAATAAGGGAGTGAAGAGTTACGGGGAGCGGGAATGGGAACCGGAGCTGAGCCCAAGATCAGATCAACCATGATCTTATTAAATGGCGGAGCAGGCACGAGGGGCCAGTTGCCTACTCCTGCTCCTATTTCGTATGTTATGTTCTCCTCAATGCTGACCCTGTGGACGCTGGCAGTGGGGCAGCCATCATCGACCCTCTCCGCATCTCCCTCCACAATGTTCGTTTGCTTGCAAACCAGGCCCTTCCCGTCCACGAACTTATCGTTGATGATCGCATAGGCATCAAAGCCCTGATGGAAACTTGGTTGAGGGGTGATGGCACGTTGCACTTAAATGAAACCTACCCACCTGGCTATAACTTCCACCACTTTGACCACTCATCCAGCGTGTTGGCGGTGTGGTTCTCATAAGCAAATCACAGCTTGGTCTGTCCCCCCTACTCCTTTGAGCATCTGACTTTATTCCACCCCGTCACCTCATTTAAAATTCTAGTTCTCTACCGCCCACCTAAGTACCATAAAAATGTTATTAGCGATATCTCTTCACTACTTTCCTCCCTCTGCCTCTGCACTGAATGACTTCTCATCCTCAGTGATTTTAACTATCTTAATTCATCATGCTCTCTCTGAGTTCACTAGCATCCTCTCCTACCTTAATCGCTCCCTCCATGTAAACTCCCCAACCCATATTCATGGCCACCCCCTCAACCTTGCCATTTCTCATGGCCTCGCAGATAAGGCCATCTCTGACCACTTTGTCGTAGTGCTCTCCACACATATTTCCCCCCCACCCTTGCCTCCTTCTGTGTCTGCCTCTGGAAAAATCTCTCTCTCACTCTCTTGCAACTGCACTTATGAGCTCCCAAACTGTCCAGCCTTTGGCCCTCCATTCACCATGACATTGTGCAGACAGTTGAGCTGCAGAAATCACACCCTCACCACCACCTTTGATGCCCTAGTCCCTGTTGGCCATCCCCCCTGGTACAGCCCTTAAGTGCAAGGGACGTAGACTTGAACGGATATGGCGGACAACTGGGTTTAGCCATTCACCACTAGATCTGGCTGGATCACATAAAACATTGGATCCTGCTCTCGTCTGCCAAAATTGCTCACTATTCCAGAATCATTCTGGAATGTAAAGATAAATTCGGCTTCTATTCTCCACTGCTAACTGTCTTTTTAAACCCCTCTCCTCAGTCTCCACCCTCACCATCGACAATAAGTATGACGACCTCATCACCTGCAACCGCTTATCTTCCTGCCCCCGCATAGTTACCTCTGGTGTTCCCCAAGGATCTATCCTTGGCCCTCTCCTATTTCTCATCTACATGTTGCCCCTTGGCGACATCATCCGAAAACACAGCATCAGTTTCCACATGTACACTGATGACACCCAGCTCTACCTCAATACCACTTCTCTTGACCCCTCCTCAGTCTCTTAAATTGTCAGACTGCTTGTCCGACAAGAGCAGAAATTTTCTCCAATTGAATATTGGGAAGACCGAAGCCATTGTTTTCGGTCTCCACCACAAACTCCATTCCCTAGCCAATTACTCCATCCCTCTTCCCAACTTCTGTCTGAGGCTGAACCAGACTGTTTGCAACCCTGGTGTCTTATTTGACCCTGAAATAAGCTTTCGACCACATATCCAAAGCATAACTAAGACCGCCTATTTTCACCTCTGTAACCTTGCCCGTCTCTGCCCTTGCCTTAGCTCATCTGCTGCTGAAGCCTTCATCCTCTAGACTTGACTATTACAACGCACTCCTGGCTGACCTCCCACATTCTACCCTGTGTAAACTAGAGTTGATCCAAAACTCAGTTGCCCGTGTCCTAACACGCACCAAGTCTCGCTCACCCATCACCCCCTGTGCTCGCTGACTTTCATTGGCTTCCTATCTAAACTTCGTAGAATATCATGGATAGCACGTCACCCTGCAGCTGAAAAGTGTGCAGGCAGAGAAGAAGTGGATAACCACGAGACAGAAGAGGAGGACTAAGCAGTTAGTGCAGGAGTATCCCGAGTTCATGTCGCTGTCCAACCAGTATTCTGTTCTGGGGAGCGCAGCCAGAGCCACGTCCACGGCACCACGGGTGGCTCAGCTGCGTGGGGGGGGGGGGTTGGGTTGGGGTGGTGGGGAAAAGAAGAATTTAAGAGCAATAGTGGTAGGGGATTCAATAGTCGGGAGCAGACAGGCATTTCTGCGGCCGCAGACGTAACTCCAGGATGGTGTGTTGCCTCCCTGGTACCAGGGTCAAGGATGTCACCGAGCGTCTGCAAGACATTCTGGGGGGAGTGGTGAACAGCAAGAGGTTGTGGTCCAAATCGGTACCAATGACATAGGTAGAAAGAAGGATGAGGTCCTGCCGGCAGAGTTTAGGAAGCTAGGAGAGAAATTAAAAAGCAGGACCTCAAAGGTAATAATCTCCGGGTTACAGCTGGTGCCACGTGCTAGTGAGTGCAGAAATAGGAGGATAGAGAAGATGAATGCATGGCTGGAGAGATGGTGCAGGCGGGAGGCGTTGGGACTGTTTCTGGGGGACGTGGGACCTGTTCAAGCTGGATGGGTTGCACCTCAACAGAACCGGGACCAGTATCCTCACTGGAAGATTTGCTAGTGCTGTTTGCTAGCTTGGCAGGGGGATGGGAACCGGAGAACAGATTCAGTGGGGAGAGAAGCAAAGCTGGACTTGGGCAGCAAAAAAGTAGAAAGTGAATTTGGAAGAAAGAGGAAACAAGGGCTGGAAAATAGACAACAAGGGAGTTTGACACCACTAAATGATATATACTCCAATGCAAGGAATATAGGGAATAAGGCAGATGAGCTGAGCACAGATGTTATAGCTATTACTGAGACATAGCTGAAAGAAGGACAGGTATGGCAGCTCAACATTCCTGGTTATAGGGTTTTCAGACTGGATAGAGAGGGGGTAATAAAGGAGGGGGGGTTGCAGTATTAATTAAAGAAACAATTACAGGTGTGAGAAGGGATGATATGTTAGAGGGGTCATCAAATGAGGCCATATGAATTGAAGAACAAAAAAGGGGCGATCACACTACTGGGAGTGTACTATAGACTCCCAAACTGTTAGAGGGAGATAGAAGAACAAATATATATGGGCAAATTGCTGCGAATTGCAAAAACTATAGAGCTGTAATAGTGGGGGATTTCAACTACCCCAATATTCACTGGGAAAAAAGTAGTGTGAATGGTACAGAGTGCGGAATTCCGAAAATGCATTCAGGAGAACTTCTTTAGTCAGTATGCAGCAAGCATAACAAGGGAGGAGGCAGTTCTGGACTTGCTCTTGGAAAATGAAGAGGGGTGGATGGAAGGGATATCAGTGGGAGAGCATTTTGGTGCTGGTGATCATAATTCAGTAAGATTTAGAGTAGTTATGGAAAAGGACAAAGGTGGACCAGGAACAAAAGTTCTCAATGGGGTAAAGCCAATATTGTTGAGCTGAGATGGGATTTGTCCAAAGTGGACTGGAAACGGTTATTTGATGGTAAATCAGTGTCAGAGCAGTGGGGGGTATTCAAGGAGGAGATCCTGTGGGTACAGAGCAAGTATGTTCCGTTTAAAATAAAGGGTGGAGCTTATGAGATACTGAGAACTCAATACTGCAGAAACTCTAGAGGAGTATAAGAAGTGCAGGGGTGCAATTAAAAAAGAAATCAGGAAAACAAAGAGAGAGCATGAAAGAATGTTAGTAAGTAAAATCAGGGAATACCCAAAGATATTTTATAAATACATCAAGAACAAGAGGATAACTAGAGAAAGAGTGGGGCCTATTAGAGACCATAAAGGAAATCTCTGTGTGGAGGTAGAAGATGTGGTATGATTCTTAATGAATACTTTGCATCTGTTTTCACAAGAGAAAGGGGCGCTGCAACTTTGCAATGAGGGAGGAGGAGTGTGAAATATTAGACGAGATAAACATAGTGAGAGAGGAAGTATTAAGGAACTTGGCAGCTTTGAAAGTGGATAAAGCCCCAGGCCCGGATTAAATTTATCCCAGTCTGTTGAGAAGCGAAAGAGGAAAGAGCAGAGGGTCTGACCATCATTTTCCAATCCTCTCTAGCTACAGAGGACTGAAGGACTGCTAATATTGTACCTTTGTTTAAAAAGGGAGAAAAGGATAGACTGAGTAATTACAGGCCAGTCAGTCTAATCTCAGTGGTGGGAAAATTATTGGAAGAAATCCTGAGGGACAGGATAAATCTTCATTTGGAAAGACATGGATTAATCAAGGACAGTCAGCATGGTTTTGATAAGGGAAGATCGTGTCTGACTAATTTGATTGAATTTTTCAAGGAGGTAACCAGGAGGGTTGATGAGGGCAGTGCGTATGATGTAGTGTATATGGATTTTAGGAAAGCTTTTGATAAGGTCCCACATGGCAGACTAGTCACAAAAGTAAAAGCCCGTGGATCCAGGGCAAAGTGGCAAGTCGGATCCAAAATTAGCTCAGAGGCAGGAAGCAAAGGGTATTTGTTGATGTTTTTGTGACTGGAAGGCTGTATCCAGTGGGGTTCCACAGGGCTCAGTGCTGGGTCCCTTGCTTTTTGTGGTGTATATCAATGACTTGGACTTGAATGTTGAGGGTATGATTAAGAAGTTTGCAGATGACACTAAAATAGGCTGTGTGGTGGATAATGAAGAAAGCTACGGACTGCAGGAAGATATCAATGTACTGGTCAGGTGGGCAGAACAGTGGCTAATGAAATTCAATCCAGATAAGTGTGAGGTCTAACAAGACAAGGAAACGCACATTAAATGGTACGACACTGCAAAGTGTAGAGGGACCTTGGAGTACAGGTTCACAGATTCCTGAAGGTAGCAGGCCAGGTAGATAAGGTGGTTAGGAAGGCATATGGAATACTTGCCTTTATTAGTCGAGGCATGAAATACAAGAGCAAGGAGGTTATGCTTGAATTGTATAAAACACTGGTTAGGCTGCAGCTGGAGCACTGTGTGCAGTTCTGGTCACCACATTACAGGAAATATGTGATTGCACTGGGAAGGGTGCAGAGGAGATTTACAAGAATGTTGCCTGGACTGGAGAATTTTGACTATGAGGAAAGAGTGGAGATGCTGGGACTGTTTTCTATGGAACAGTGAAGGCTGAGGGGAGACCTGATTGAGGTGTATAAAATGATGAGTGGCCTAGATAGAGTGAATAGGAAGGACCTGTTTCCGTTGGCAGAGGGGTCAACAACCAGGTGGCATAGATTTAAAGTAATTGGGAGGTATAGAGGCGATATGAGGGGAAATTTCTTTACCCAGAGAGTGGTGAGGGTCTGGAACTCACCTCCTGAAAGGGTGGTAGAGGCAGAAGCCCTCAACACATTTAAAAGATACTTGGATGTGCATTTAAAGTGCTGTAATCCACAGGGCTACGGACCAAGAGCTGGAAGTGTGATTACGCTGGATAGCTCTCGGTCGGCTGATGCGGACACGGTGGTCTGTTTCTGTGCTGTAAATTTCTATGATGTGGAGATGTTTGAAACCCAGTACTCCCTATGTACAAGCTTCTAACTGAGGGGAAAAAGTTTTTTCTTATTCGTATACACTACAGGTTTTTAAAACTTAAGCTTAGCACTACCTAATTCATGATATCTACAATATGCCTTGGCCCTTCACCTACATTTCTCAATTTTGAAAAATACATACCTTACAATGGAAACATTCACTTTTATTTTTGTGATAGTAAATTCTTACATCAGTCTTGGCTAGAATTTTTTTTAAATCAGCAAAATTATAAAGAGAGGGTATATAGAGTATGAAAGTAAACCAGCAAGAAATATAAAACAGACAGTAAGAGCTGCTACAGGTATATAAAAAGGAAGAGAGTAGCTAAAGTCAAAGTTGGTCCCTTAGACGATGAGAATGGAGAATTAATAATGGGAAACGGAAATGGCAGAAACTTTGAACAAATATTTTGTATCAGTATATTAAATTTGCCAAATGGATTGCAACTTTCCATTTCAAATTACATTTAAAACTCCTATGCCAGGTTCTGATGATGGGGAAACCCATAAGACAACTGTCAACATTTACCTGCAGTACCAGTTACACCTGCAAATGTTGCTGTGATCGTTTTCAATGAAAGCCACATAACATAGCTGCAAAAATATGTTGAGAGTTCATACTTAAAAATTTGTCTTAGTCTGCATTCAGTTGCAGTATCTGGCTACCAGTGGCGCTGTGGAGCAGCCTACGTTTTTCAGCCAACAGCCATGGTGGTATGTGGAGCACAGCGCGAGTCGGTTCAGGAGGGCGACGACTTGGAGGAGGTGACTGGATTGGACATCACCATAATCCAGGTTTCCGATTGGAGCGTGGGCAGGTACAGCAGGAGAGGTGGCAAGCAGCAGAGGAGTGGCGAGGTCAGGGCGAAGGAGCGGCGAGAGATTGTAGAGAGACGTAATCTGGGCCCAGGAGAGGCGAGGGCCCAAGGGCAGCACGGGCCAGTCCACACTGCAATATGTGTGCACACTAGGTCCGTGCAGCAGAGCTGGTCTCCAGTCAGCTTGGTTAATCCTTGCTACTGGACCAAGACCTAGGTCTGTCAAGCCCATGTGGTGGCTGGTGTGCAATGGCCACCACACGTTAAAAAAATCCACGAACCGGCATCTTCCACCCTTCAATATGTAGTTCTGGACCTGGAATATCTCATTGTAAAACATGTGAACTCATCCCCTTTTTGGTGTGGAAGCAAGTCATCCTTGATACGAGGGACCGCCGAAGAAGAGAAATTTCTATGATAAACTAAAGGTGATCCAAAACTCGGCTGCCCATGTCCTAACTCTGACGAAGTCCTGCTCACCCATCACCCTTGTGCTCGCTGACCAACATTAAATACACTATGTAAATACAAGTTTTTATTGTAATGCCTAGATAATGAATGGAAACTAGTTGTGTAAAAAGCAGTCATGTTCGGCATTACCTTTTAGATTGAATAATGCAGCCTCCCTTACAAGACAGGTTTATTAAAACTGAATGCAATCAAGTCATTAGTTGTAGTCTCTTAAGCAGCTGTAATCCAAGCATTCATTCCTGTAGATGCCTGATGTCTGTCCAGTTATTAAGGAATAAACGGTCGCGCAGAGCTGCATCCATTACACTATTTTATTTCACTAACTCCATGTAAAGAATACATGGTTATCAAAGTAATTATCACACTGTTTGCAACAACTTCATGATGAGCAGTATAATAATACAATTTATTGACTAAATTCACCTTAATGTATTGTAACTTTCAATTCAGCCTTAATATCTTTATCTTAGCTATATAGAAATAATTATGTGCTCTGTGTATGTCTGTGATGCTGTTGAAATGGCCTGCGACCTTTTTAAACATGATTGCACTGTCAAATTAAACAAATCTGTTTCTGCAGCATTTTGGTTGTCCTTCCTGTCTCATATCGACTTTCATTTCTGGTTCATCAAATATCATTTTATTTTCCTATGTTCATATACATCTAATTTACACTATCTCTTGTACCATGAGGATTTAATTACTGGATTAACCTGCTTTATTAATTCCTAGGCTCCTCACGAGAATAAGTTTGAGTTGACTCTCTAAACTCACTTTCTCTCTCAAAATTAACTTGCTCCTTTGAAAGTGTTTAAACTAAGACAAAAATGACCTCTCTTGCATCCAAGATCAAAAAATAATTCAGGCAATCATTTCTCCAAGATAGAAATATTTCCTTCCGCCCGTGTATCTGATGCTGTCAATACCAAACAGTCAAGGGTTGACCTCAACTGACAACACAGGCCATCCGTTCTGATTTCACGGGAAGGGTTTCCTTATAAGGACATATTATTTACTGTCAACATCAAAGAGAAAGCTTTTGGTTTGCTTTGTCAAAAGGCTTTCTCAGGAACTATACCAATTTGGCTGCTTAGCAGTTAGGAAATATTTCCAAAGTTGAATGGTCAAAACTTTCAACTTTAACGTTGCTGCCTTTGTCACTTTATTCTACTAACTTGCCTTTCAGTATTAGTACTTGAAGTATGAATAATTGTGCACTGAATGAATTTTAACTCTAGTCTCTGGATTTCAATTCTAATTCTTTCTACATTCCAGCAAATTACAAGGTTTTTGTGATGAGAAAGCAGGAAAGGGGTACTGAGGGAATGATCAGCCATGATCTTATTGAATGGTGGTGCAGGCTCGAAGGGCCAAATGGCCTACTGCACCTATTTTCTATGTTTCCAGGATTTTTTTTAACCTTTGGTTTATTTGTAGGCCTGGAAGATATTAGCCCAGATTTTACGGTGGGTAATGACAGTGAACTGTCAGCGTTCGCTGTCATTACCGCTCTGAAACTGACTGCAACTTCAGGATTTAGTGCATGCGCACCTAAATGCAGAAATCCTGAAGTTATGGTCAGTCATTCACTGGCTGTGCTGTGGACCTCCCCCCCCACCCCCCGCCCCCCCCCCCACCATCCATCCCCCTCCATATCCAGCAATTAATTGAACTGACGAAAACTTGAGCTTTTCCGTGCTAATATCGCTGTTGAAAACCCCATTAAATGTTAAGCCTTGTTGGAATAGGTGTAACTGGGGTTTTAACAGCATATATTAAACAACTGTTCTGGTCATGAAGAAATTATATTTGTGGAATGTCAAATTATGATAAAGTATAGATTCCTGGGGAACACCACTTGTCACATCCCACCAATCAGAGTACATCCCTTTCTTCCCCACCAATTTCCAACTCATGTTGCAAGGATGGCTTCAATTCCGTGTGCTTTCATTTTTACATGGAACCTTCTCAAATGCCTTCTGGAAGTCCATGTAGACAACATCCACAGACACTCCTTTCTCCACCATGGTAGTGACCTCAAAAAATTCAATTTGTCAGATATGACCTAGCTTTCACAAATATATGCCGACTCTCTCTCTGACTAGCTCACATTTGTCTGTGATCAGTCATTCTGTCCCTAATAACAGATTCTAGTATATTCCCCAAAACTGATGTTAGATTCACAGGTCTGTTACCTGGTTTCTCTCCCATTCTTCTTAAACATTTGCAATTTTCCAATACAATGGCACAGTTCCCAAATGAAGAGAGCTTTGGAAGATTATGATTAACGATCTGCAATTTCCTTACTTTTAATGCCCTGTGGTGGAAACCATCAGGTCCTGGAGATTTGACTATCTCAAGTCTCATTATTTTCTCCATTACCATTTTTTTTAACATAATAAATCCAGCAAGTTCCTCCTCGATATATTTTTAGTTTCCCTTGTACCACTGGTATTTTGTTCTCTTCTGTGAGGACGGATGCAAAATACTAATTTAACAAGCCTGCCAGTTCCTTATTGTCGATTACAGTATCATCTTTGAGCCCACATTTCCCTTGGCCACTCTCTTTCTCTCGATATATTTATAAAAACTTTTACTGTTAGCCTTGATATCACTTGAAAGGTTTTTTTTTGTTTTATTTTTGAGGATCTTAATGCTTTTTTTGTGTCCCTTTGTTGCTTTTTATAGCTTTCCCAGACTGTTGGATTTCCCGTTCAGGTGGGCGGAAAAGATCCTGTGGCACTTTTCAAAGAAGCGTAGGGGAGTTTGCTCGGTGTCCTGGCGGACATTTATGCCTCATTCAAAATTCCTAAAACTGAATAACAGGACCGTTCACCGTGTGAATTGGCTGCCATATTTGCCTACAAAAGAACAAGTGAGTATAGTTCAAAAAATAATTAATTGGCTGTGAAGCACTTGGACATGTCTAAGGACATGAAAGGTGTTGTATAGATATGTTTTTTTTCGACTTTAGTAACGAACGTCTTATCCTAGTTTAAGTATATCTGAACCAAAGCTGGGAGTTTCCACCTGGTAGCTAGATTACTACCACTTATTTCAGCACTTTGAGCTGAAAAGCAAAACAATTTTCCCGAGTTTCTGGGTTAACAGCAGAGCATTGATTCCTTTTTCACTAATCCTGTAACATTTTTGCTTTGCTTTTTTTTTCTCATTTTGTTAATTGTAACTTTTCTCATTCCGTGCAGCAGGTCTTAATTGACAAGTAAGAGGAGATACATTGTTATTTGAGAACTGCAGATAGTGCTTGTTGGAGCCAATCGTAATTTTTCTATGCTATGGATGTGTGACACCTTTTGAATATATTCAAAAGGTTATGTAATAAATGAGCTACAATATTGGAAAAGTAGAGTTAAGTGTTTACTTGGAAGTTCAGAAATAACTTCACAACTGCAATTTGAGTGCACTAAGTTCCATGTAAGTGAACAGACTAACTCTTTTTCTTAACTGAATCATCATTTGTTTTTATGACTCATGAAATACTATTTTTCATTCAGTTAACATATTTTAACCAAGTCAAAGGGGATCAAATAACTCGAGGCTTTATCATTATATTTGTTTGATATAATTTGTAACGATAACTTTCCAATCTATCTACCTTTTGTAAAATCAAAACAATGTTATTCAGCTCCCATCAAAAACTCTCTACCCTTGCTACCAGCTCCACCCCCTTCCCAGCTGCTTACTCAGATTAAAACAGACCTAGGGCTGGATTTTCCAGTATTTTCCGCTCTGTGTTTCGCCCCGGAGCGGCGTGAAAGGTGGCGTTGAGGTCTCTTGCGCCCCGTTGCGATCCTCTGGTCCGGTTTTGTGATACATGGCAGTAGTTTTGACTCTTGCCCGGAAGTGCGCTGCAATGACTGCCTGGGAAATCAGCATAGTTGGCCGCGCAGAGCAAGGTAAAGTACTCCAAAATGTGAGTGTTTGGTCTTTTAATTTTTTTTTTAGCAATTTGTGTTGTGGTGGCGTGGGCAATGTTTTGGGAATGTTTTTGTGTTTTCTTTTTAAGGTCTCCACCCCGCGCCCCCACCCCAGGCGCCTCTCGGATCGCACATGGCCCCCAGCACTTTAGTTCGCGAGTTTACCATCCTTGCGCCACGAAAAATGTACAATGCCTCCCTTAGCATTGCCCCCCCCAGACGCAGAGCCCAGATGCCGAAACTTCCATACTAAAGCGCAAGCTATTCCCGGCCGGTAACTTTCCCACCCAGCCCCGCCCAGCCTCCGTTTTCATCCTGAAAACAGAAAAGCCTAAAATCCAGCCCCTTGTGTCTTGCTTGACCCAGAACTGAGCTACAAAATCCATAGACCCTCATCACTGTTACCGTGGCAAAATGCTTGGAAGAACTGCCAAGAGGAATGGATTCCTTATAGAGGACGCCACAATACAACCTGTTGGATCAAACCATCTTCGCAAACAGTGAACGACCATCAACCGCCTCAGAATTGGTCATGGTAGATGCTGCCATCTTCTCCACAGGTGGAAGATTAAAGCATCCCCATCATGCGACTGGAGCTCAGAATCAGACCCTGAAGCACATCATTGAGCACTGCCCTCAGAGGAAATTTGCAGGCAGCCTACAAGATATCCACGCTGTTACAGCGGAAGCTTTGGCCTGAATAGCCAACTTGGATATTGACGTTTTGCTACTACCATACCAATGAAGAAGAATAATGTTACCTTTTGTTTCCTCTAGGCTTAATTCTCTAAAGCCCTCCTTGCTAGCATTTCGAGCTACACCTCCATCAATTCCAACTTGTCTAAATACTCTGGCTGGATTTTTCCAGGGTGTCAGCGGGCGGGAGAGTGTTTTTTTTTTTGACCGCGTCAGGACCCCACTGTCAACCTGCCGCGATGCGCCTTTCCCATTGTCAGGTCTGTCAACAATGCTGAGCAGACCCGACGGGCAGTGGCGGGTGACCCAATTAAACTCCATCAAGTTGACAGATGATTAACAGGATTTTTTAACTTCCCTTTTGGCATTCACCATGACCATGGGACCTACACTGTTCGGCGACCACGGCTATCAACCTGAAGCGGGAGTTCAGCGACCATTGCTCCAGCTGATTACTTGACAGCTTCAAGTTACAGTACAAGCTCCCACCTGACAGACCATCACTTTCCTTAGCCATAAGCTATTTTTCAGTCCAATTCCAGCATGGATTCTGCAGGCTTTCCATTTTCCACTCTCCATCCACTCTTGGAGTACTGCGTACAGTTTTGGCTTCCTTATTTAAGGAAGGATATACTTGCATTGGAGGCATTTCAGAGAAGGTTCACTAGGTTGATTCCAGAGATGAGGGGGTTGACTTATGAAGAAAGGATTAGCAGGTTTGGCCTATATTCATTGGAGTTTAGAAGAATGAGAGGTGATCTTATTGAAACATAAGATACTGAAGGGGCTCGACAGGGTAGATGCAGAGAGGATGTTTGCACACATGGGGGAGTCCAAAACTAGGGGGCATAGATTAAGAATAAGGGACCGTCCATTTAGAACTGAGATGAGGAGGAATTTCTTCTGAGGGTTGTAAATCTGTGAAATTCTCTGACCCAGAGAGCTGTGGAGGCACAGTTATTGAATATATTTAAGGTGGAGATAGACAGGTTTTTGAGCGATGAGAGTGAAGGTTTATGGGGAATAGACAGGGAAGTGGAACTGAGCCCAAGATCAGATCGGCCATGATCTTATCAAATGGCGGAGCAGGCTCAAGGGCCAAATGGCGTACTCATGCTCCAAATTCTTATGTTCTTACCTCATTTGAAGAACTCACTCTCTAGTGCCAGAATGCTTCTGTGATCTCTACTTCACCTGCCATCTATTCCATCAACATGGCTGCTCTTTATACTGTCTCATCTTGGTACTCAGAATCCGACCATGATCGGCCCCCAACACCAGCATCACCAACAACAGCACCACCCTTCTCCACAATACACCTAATGCTGCACAGGTGTTATGTCTCACCATTCGCTGCAACTGACTAAACCCTTTCCAAAGGGGCACACAAATTTGTTCAAGAACGGAAAGTGTTGAAAATAAAAGTTTCAGTGTTTGACAGCACATTAACAGAAACTTTACATGAACATTGGATAAAAGACCCAAGTGGCTACCCTTGGTATGATTGTACTAGGATGAAAGTGAGTGAGAGGGGTGGCTAGTGAGATGGGGATGTGATGATGTAGATAGAAAGGGATGGGTGGAGGTGCAAGGTAAGTTGGTGTGAGTAAGGATGTGCAGGAGTCGGATGGGGATGTGATGAGAGATACAGTAGGATGAGGTTGAGTGTGGCTTTGTACTAACGTTTCGTGATCTGATGAGGTTATTGAAAGGTTTGTGCTACTGCATCCAGGTCTTCCTGACCACATCCCTGCTTGTGCCCTCCTGTGCAATGTGCAACCAGTTTGTTTTGTTCTCCTATGGAGGTCTCTTCCGCCCATCAGAAGGGGAGAGGACCTCCCTGTGTACTCTGACTCCCTCCATAAGCATATAAAAGAACATAAAAAATAGGAGCAGGAGTAGCCATTTGATCCCATGGCTGATCTGACCATGGACTCCGCTCCACTTCCCTGCCCGCTCCCCATAACCCTTTATTCCCTTATCGCTCAAAAATCTGTCTACGCCTTAAATATATTCAATGACCCAGACTCCACAGCTCTCTGGGGCAGAGAATTCGACAGATTTACAACCCTCAGAGAAGAAATTCCTCCTCATCTCAGTTTTAAATGGACGGCCCTTTATTCTGAGACTATGTACCCTAGTTTTAGTTTCCCCTATGAGTGGAAATATCCTCTCTGCATTCACCTAGTCGAGCCCCCTCATTATCTTCTATGTTTCGATAAGATCACACCTCATTCTTCTGAACTCCAATGAGTATAGGCTCAACCTAACTTCATAACCCCTTCATCACTGGAATCAACCTAGAGAACCTTCTCTGAACAGCCTCCAATGCAAGTATATCCTTCCTTAAATACGGAGACCAAAACTGTACGCAGTACTCCAGGTGTGGCCTCACCAATACCCTGTACAGTTGTAGCAGGACTTCTCTGCTTTTATACTCTCTCCCCCTTGCAATAAAGGCCAACATTCCATTTGCCTTCCTGATTACTTGCTGTACCTGTATACTAACTTGTTTCATGCTCAAGGATCCCCAGGTCTCTCTGTACTGCAACACTTTGCAATTTTTCTCCATTTAAGTTATCATTTGCTTTTCTATTTTTTTTCTACCAAAGTGGATAACCTCACGTTTCCCTACATTGTACTCCATCTGCCAAATGTTTGCCCATTCACTTAGCTTGTCTGTATCCCTTTGCAGATTTTTTGTGTCTTCGTCACAATTTGCTTTCCCACCCATCTTCTAGGCCAGTTTTTTTTCACTTCGGAGGGGGTGTTCCCTCATGTCTGCACCGTTTTTTTTCAATTGTTCGCAGTTTGGCCAACATTTTTCTCCATTATGTTGGCGTATCTGGCCACTCCCAACAAACCTTTTGGTGAGTTAAGAAACCAGCGCACATTCACATATCTGCGCTGAAAAGACTCCATTGTTTTTAAATCGAAGATTTTGGAGGGAGCCAAGAACACTGTCAAAATCAATAATAAAGTTCAACTTTTTTTTACTTGTCAGCGTAGAAGTGTAAATTTGTTGTTTTTCACAAGTTTTCTCATTTTAATTAATTCGCATGCCACCACCGAACGTCTTGAAGGCCTGGAGGGTTGTAGGTTTGGCCGGCAGAATAGGCCTCTTGTCCGGACACACTGGCTTGGGGTTCGGCTACAAAACAAGCCGTTGGGAGGCAGGGAGGAGGAAGGAGAGAGATAGCCGATCTTACGGCTTGTAGCCGGGGGAGCGAGAGAGAGATCCGATCTTGCAGCTTGTAGCCCGGGGAGGGAGAGAGATGGCCGATCTTACGGCTTGTAGTCCGGGGAGGGAGAGAGATAGCCGATCTTACGTCTTGAGGTCACAAGACTCGAGGGGCGGTGGGGGTGATGGAGGGTGGAGAGAGGAGAGGTCACAAGACCTTTGTGTGTGGTCCATCCATACAGACCTTGGGGAGAAAGAGAACTGTGAACCTGTGCTGTCTTCTTTCTTGCTGTTTTGAGCTTCTTTGAAAGTTTAACTTTAAGTATGGGGGCAATACTGACAATGCCGTACCTTGTGCGAGCCTTCTGCATCATGGTGCTACGTAGGAGACAGTTGATTCGAGCTCATCGCATCAGGAACATCAGAGCCCATAGGGTGCTGGGCAGGAGGCCTTACCCACCTCGGATATATCGAGACAGGCATTTGTACCTACACCTGAGTGATGCAGACTGTGTCAGAAGGCTGCGTTTCTGCAAAGAAGTTGTAACCGAGATCTGTGAGTTGGTGAAACCAGACCTGCAGCTGAGAAGCGTCAGGAGGACTGCTTTCAGTTGAAGTGAAGGTTACAGCTGCACTTTCATTCTATGCCTCCAGATCGTTTCAAGCTACAACTGGGAATGTGTGCACCATTTCTCAACATGCAACACATGTCTGCATTCGCCAGGTGACAGCTGCACTTTATGCACAAAAGAATGACAACATAAAGTTCCCCATGACCGCCCAAGCAATCCATGACAGGGCTGTGGGCTTCTCAAGGATTGCTGGCTTCCCAAAGGTACAGGGCTGCATTGATTGTACTCATCGCCTTGAGAGCACCTTTTGGAGGATTCCGAGATGTACAGGAATAGAAAAGGCTTCCACTCCATTAATGTGCAGCTCGTGTGATGACATGCATCATATCATGTCAGTCGATGCAAGATACCCTTGCAGCACCCATGATGCGTTCATCCTACGCGACAGCGTTATATCTGCCATGTTTGAGCAGCAGCCAGAAGGGCAGAGCTGGCTACTGGGAAACAAAGGGTACGGCATCGCCATCTGGCTCATGACGCCCCTACGCGTAACCCTGATGGAAACTGACTGTTAATACAACAAGTCGCACATTGCGACGCACAGCATCATTGAGAGGACCATTGGCATCTTGAAGCAGCATTTCCGATGCCTGGACCATTTCGGAGGCTACTTGCAATACTCCCCTGAGACTGTCGGTCAGTTCACTGTTGTGTGCTGCATGCTGCATAACTTAGCCATCATGAGGCAGTAGCGCCTGGGAGTGGAGGACCCACCTGCGGTGAGAGTGGCTGATAATGATGTGGAAGATGCAGATGACGAGGAGGAGCAGGAGGAGGATGACTAGGATGAGGAAGCCATGCAAGTGCCTGAGGCCGGAGCACGACGCCGGAGGAGGGCGGGCCAGTGTGCTCCTTTAACGATTGCTCGAGCCTTGCACCAGCAGCTCATCCGTGAAAGCTTTACTGATGCCTGAGGGCTCAGTGACAACTATTCCACATGGACATGTTTATTGTTTGGAACTGTTCCATAATGTTGTGTTAATGGAACTTGTTTCAGTTTTAATGTAAAATATATTTTATTCAAAAGTTTACAATGTACTTAACTTTAATAAAATTATTCTTGTATCAAACTTTACTTTAATATCACTCTAAGATCACTTAAAAACTTGTAAATTTACATAACTTACAAAAAACTTTTAATTTGAGAACAGTTACAACAGTAATAATAACAGCAGCAAAGAAAGGCTGTACCCATCTCTCATCCCCCTTAGTCTAAGACCACCCGCTACGCTTGGCCTTGGACTGTCCACCACCCCTGCCCACAGGCGGTGGCAGTGTTTCTGGGCTTGGTACCAAGCTTATTCCTTCTAACATCTCGGGTACTGCTCATTTCTTGAGGGTGAGGGGCGCCAGCGTCAGGCCACAAGTTGGACGGCCCGGCTTGGGGCTCTTCAGAGGCTGGTGTGGGGATTACAGTGAGAGCTGATTCTGTCAATGGGTGTAGGGTCTGGGCGTGTTCCCTTATTGCAGCAGCTAACTCACACATGCTGTCCCTCATGCACCCTGACAGTGTCTCAGCGGACTGCAACAATCCCTCCCTTATGGCCAGTACTACCTCTGATATTCCCTCATTCAATACCAGTGTCGTGATTTGCACTACCTCTGACATTCCCTCCCTCATGGTCACTATTCCCTCACTGATGGTCCTGGCACTTCTCCTGACAGTCCCGCTACCTCATCACTCACCCTACTGATGGTGTCCAGGAGTGATTGGGTAAGGTCAATGCTCTTCGCACTCAATGGCATCATCTGAACCACATCTGTTACACCCTGCATCTCAGGAGAGCGTGGTCGAGCTCTCCTTCCCCTCCTCACCCTGGGTGTGGCTCGCTGCATCCCACTGGGACCCGCAGCCTGGGTTAGTGGAGCCCTGAGTGTGCCTCGCTGCAACCCATAAGGACCCGCAAACTCGAGGTCTGAAACCATGGAATGTCCCACCAACACTCAAACCACGAGGCACGGAAGGGGCTGGCACCTCCATGAAGGCACGTCCGCCATATTCAGTACAACAGTGGGAGCTTCATCCGGCTCAGTCCACTCCCCTTTCTGTGCCCCCCGTCCCCCTCCATGTTCTTAGTCTAGAGGGTTGGATTGTAGGATGTTCTCCTCTTCAGGCTCATCCTCGTCTGAATCTTCTGCATCGTCACGGTTGGCCTCCAGTTCTGCAAAATATAACAGAACAGACAAATGGTTAGCAGCAGAGGAGGGGGCAGGATGGGTGGCATGAGTAGTCTCATACATCGCAGGCCAGGCAGCAGGTTGATTTGAAGGGCCACGATGCATTTGCAGGACTTACCCTCTCCCTTGAGTGTGGACCCAGCTTGTGCAGTACTGATTGCTTTTTTCCAGGCAGGACCTATCAAAGCAGTGACCCTCTCTTCCAAGGTTGTCAGTGGGTGCAGATTTGCCGGGCCTCCTCCTGTTCGAGTTCGTTCCTTTTGTTGTGTGCCACTTTCCTCTGCAATGATGAAAATGCAACTTTTTCGAGAGGGTGTCTTTTTGCTGGGTTGGACATATACAGCTGGTCACATTTACAATTGCATTGAATAAATGAAAATATTACTTGCACTAATTACTCGACCTACCATTTCTTTTTACACTGGCTTCCAGATCTCATGGTGTTCACCATTGCGCAGTAATCTTCTGCAACTTGGTTCCAGCGTTTCTTCATTTCTTTTGGTGTAACTTTTATGTGACCTCTGCTGATTTCCAGCTCCTGCCATCTGTTCTCCATCACAGTAACTAGTGCCTCCACTTCTTCCAGCAAGAAATTCTTGGTCCTTGGTCCGTGTTGCATCTTGTATTGCTCCAGCTGTGATTTTTATCACACAGCACTCCTTCTCTCTCTCTCACACACGCACACACACCTGGTTCTTGAAAAATGGCCGATTGCCAAATCCGAGCTGTACTGAGCATGCGCGTCCATTGGAAAGACGTCAAAAACGTAATCCCCCCCCTCCCCCCCCCCCCCCCCCCCGCGCGCATGCGCAGAAGGTGTGGTATTGTCTTTTGACGCAGGCAGCAGGCGCCGCGCTGCCCCCCCCCCCTCCCCCGGAGGAGACTGGACATGCTGCGCGGCGCCTAATTCGAATTATAAATGGGGGAAGTTTGGCAAAATATTTCTGGCCTAGAAAACACGGCGTAACTCTGGCAATACGCCAGAAAACTGGCTTGGGGAAAATTGAGCCCTATGTTCTATGCACGTTTTGACACCACTCCCCTCATCCTATAACCAATTCATTGATGTACATAGTGAACAGAAGTGATCCCAGAACTGAACTCTGCGGACACCACTATCCACTTCCAACCAATCTGAGAAATTTCCCTCAACTCATACTCTCTTCCTCCCTTCTAGCCAGTTTTTAATCCAATTTGCTGCTCTTCCCCCTAATTACATACCCCTTTCTCCAATAGCCTCCCGTGTGGTGCCTTGTCAAAGACTTTCTGAATGTACGTGTTCTCTACAATAATGATCAGTATACAAATGCAAGTTAAATGCCACTTTAGAAATACTTAAATTAATGGATAGATCAAAATGACAGATTAAATCACTTTGAGAAATTGTTTTGTACACTTTCACTGGTTGGCTTTGTGGTGCTTGGTGGTTGATTGACAGATTTTCATGCATAGGTTTTTGCTGTTAGTTTATTGGTAATTTTCCTGTCATATTTGAGGCATTCTCATCATTTTCTTGACAGTAGTTTGTGATTTGTTGCTTTTTTAATTAATGTTTTAAGTTAGTTACAAGTGAAATAAACATGTCTGAGACATTGAAGTGCAGAGCTTCCCAAATATCTCGGACTGGATGCAACATTTCTAATTACCTAGATATTTCAGTGAAAAATGTACCAACTTCAAAGGTTCTGAACAGAAATATTTTTTCTTTTAACTATCTACACTTGAGTGGTACAATATCTCGACTTGCCTGTTTCTGCTACTTTCTGCTTGGGTCATGTGACTGTTTTGCTCAAAAGAAAAATTGCAACAGTTTTAGAACATATATACAGCGCCAAAGGTTTAGAGAGAATTTAAAAATTCATGTCTCAATCAAGAATTGACAAATTGAAGAGTTTTTTCAAGAAATTATCAATTGCTTAGATAAAAAGAATGCAGTAGATAGTGTGCAGTGAAACAAGTATGATATATCTTTGAGGATATAACGAGCATGGTGGATAGAGGTGTACCGATGGATGTGGTGTATTTAGATTTTCAAAAGGCATTCGATAAGGTGCCACACAAAAGGTTACTGCAGAAGATAAAGGTACGCGGAGTTAGTGGAAATGTATTAGCATGGATAGAGAATTTGCTGGCTAACAGAAAGCAGAGTCAGGATAAATGGGTCCTTTTTGGGTTGGAAATCGGTGGTTAGTGGTGTGCCACAGGGATCGGTGCTGGGACCACAACTGTTTACAATATACATAGCCGACCTGGAAGAGGGGACAGAGTGTAGTGTAACAAAATTTGCAGATGACACAAAGATTAGTAGGAAAGCGGGTTGTGTAGAGGACACAGAGAGGCTGCAAAGAGATTTAGATAGGTTAAGCGAATGGGCTAAGGTTTGGCAGATGGAATACAATGTCGAAGTGTGAGGTCATCCACCTTGGGGGGGGAAAAAAACAGTAAAAGGGAATATTATTTGAATGGGGAGAAATTACAACATGCTGCGGTGCAGAGGGACCTGGGGGTCCTTGTGCATGAATTCCAAAAAGTTAGTTTGCAGGTGCAGCAGGTAATCAGGAAGGCGAATGGAATGTTGGCCTTCATTGCGAGAGGGATGGAATACAAAAGCAGGGAGGTCCTGCTGCAACTGTACAGGGTATTGGTGAGGCCGCACCTGGAGTACTGTGTGCAGTTTTGGTCACCTTACTTAAGGAAGGATATACTAGCTTTGGAGGAGGTACAGAGACGATTCACTAGGCTGATTCCGGAGATGAGGAGTTACCTTATGATAGATTGAGTAGACTGGGTCTTAACTCATTGGAGTTCAGAAGGATGAGGGGTGATCTTATAGAAACATTTAAAATCATGAAAGGGATAGACAAGATAGAGGCAGAGAGGTTGTTTCCACTGGTCGGGGAGACTGGAACTAAGGGGCACAGCCTCAAAATACGGGGGAGCCAATTTAAAACCGAGTTGAGAAGGAATTTCTTCTCCCAGAGGGTTGTGAATCTGTGGAATTCTCTGCCCAAGGAAGCAGTTGAGGCTAGCTCATTGAATGTATTCAAGTCACAGATTTTTAACCAATAAGGGAATTAAGGATTATGGGGAGCGGGCGGGTAAGTGGAGCTGAGTCCACGGCCAGATCAGCCATGATCTTGTTGAATGGCGGAGCAGGCTCGGGGCTAGATGGCCAATCCTGTTCCTAATTCTTATGTTCTTATAGGGACTGGCATGAGCGCTCTTTTCTTTTGCAGGTGTCCTTATTTTTAAATGGCCATTGTATATACTGGAATTTGTTTTTTATAACCAACAATCTTGCAGAACCAGCTGAGATTATCAGCACCTAATCAGCTGCAACACTTCTAAGGATGCTTCTCGCACACACCAGTGTTCAGCTCTGTTCACTTAACAGATTTGCGGTCTAAATTCCCGTTTTATTACAAACTAATATCACTTGGAGCAGCATGTAACTTCAGTAATGGACTGTTTCTCAGTTCTACTTACCAGCATTCGTGCAGTCACAGGCCAAAACAAGGGTGTGGAAAATGTTGTGACGCTCTCACCCTCCCCTCTTCCCGCCCCTCCCCTCCCCCTCTCCCGGCTCTATTCCCCCCCGCCCGCTCCTCCCCTCTTCTCCTTCCCCCCCCCCCCATCTCTCTCCTCCCCCCCCATCTCTCTCTCCGCCCCCATCTCTCTCTCTCCGCCCCCATCTCTCTCTCTCCGCCCCCATCTCTCTCTCTCCGCCCCCATCTCTCTCTCTCCGCCCCCATCTCTCTCTCTCCGCCCCCATCTCTCTCTCTCCGCCCCCATCTCTCTCTCTCCGCCCCCATCTCTCTCTCTCCGCCCCCATCTCTCTCTCTCCGCCCCCATCTCTCTCTCTCCGCCCCCATCTCTCTCTCTCCGCCCCCATCTCTCTCTCTCCGCCCCCATCTCTCTCTCTCCGCCCCCATCTCTCTCTCTCCGCCCCCATCTCTCTCTCTCCGCCCCCATCTCTCTCTCTCCGCCCCCATCTC
>NC_091977.1:160398361-160603128 GCF_044704955.1 Pristiophorus japonicus | reverse complement strand
CTCTCGCCCCCATCTCTCTCTCTCTCGCCCCATCCTCTCTCTCTCCGCCCCCATCTCTCTCTCTCTCCGCCCCCATCTCTCTCTCTCTCCGCCCCCATCCTCTCTCTCTCTCCGCCCCCATCTCTCTCTCTCTCCGCCCCCATCTCTCTCTCTCTCCGCCCCCATCTCTCTCTCTCTCCGCCCCCATCTCTCTCTCTCTCCGGCCCCCATCTCTCTCTCTCTCCGCCCCCATCTCTCTCTCTCTCCGCCCCCATCTCTCTCTCTCTCCGCCCCCATCTCTCTCTCTCTCCGCCCCCATCTCTCTCTCTCTCCGCCCCCATCTCTCTCTCTCTCCGCCCCCATCTCTCTCTCTCTCCGCCCCCATCTCTCTCTCTCTCCGCCCCATCCTCTCTCTCTCTCCGCCCCCATCTCTCTCTCTCTCCGCCCCCATCTCTCTCTCTCTCCGCCCCCATCTCTCTCTCTCTCCGCCCCCATCTCTCTCTCTCTCCGCCCCCATCTCTCTCTCTCTCCGCCCCCATCTCTCTCTCTCTCCGCCCCCATCTCTCTCTCTCTCCGCCCCCATCTCTCTCTCTCTCCGCCCCCATCTCTCTCTCTCTCCGCCCCCATCTCTCTCTCTCTCCGCCCCCATCTCTCTCTCTCTCCGCCCCCATCTCTCTCTCTCTCCGCCCCCATCTCTCTCTCTCTCCGCCCCCATCTCTCTCTCTCTCCGCCCCCATCTCTCTCTCTCTCCGCCCCCATCTCTCTCTCTCTCCGCCCCCATCTCTCTCTCTCTCCGCCCCCATCTCTCTCTCTCTCCGCCCCCATCTCTCTCTCTCTCCGCCCCCATCTCTCTCTCTCTCCGCCCCCATCTCTCTCTCTCTCCGCCCCCATCTCTCTCTCTCTCCGCCCCCATCTCTCTCTCTCTCCGCCCCCATCTCTCTCTCTCTCCGCCCCCATCTCTCTCTCTCTCCGCCCCCCATCTCTCTCTCTCTCCGCCCCCATCTCTCTCTCTCTCCGCCCCCATCTCTCTCTCTCTCCGCCCCCATCTCTCTCTCTCTCCGCCCCCATCTCTCTCTCTCTCCGCCCCCATCTCTCTCTCTCTCCGCCCCCATCTCTCTCTCTCTCCGCCCCCATCTCTCTCTCTCTCCGCCCCCATCTCTCTCTCTCTCCCGCCCCCATCTCTCTCTCTCTCTCCGCCCCCATCTCTCTCTCTCTCCGCCCCCATCTCTCTCTCTCTCCGCCCCCATCTCTCTCTCTCTCCGCCCCCATCTCTCTCTCTCTCCGCCCCCATCTCTCTCTCTCTCCGCCCCCATCTCTCTCTCTCTCCGCCCCCATCTCTCTCTCTCTCCGCCCCCATCTCTCTCTCTCTCCGCCCCCATCTCTCTCTCTCTCCGCCCCCATCTCTCTCTCTCTCCGCCCCCATCTCTCTCTCTCTCCGCCCCCATCTCTCTCTCTCTCCGCCCCCATCTCTCTCTCTCTCCGCCCCCATCTCTCTCTCTCTCCGCCCCCATCTCTCTCTCTCTCCCGCCCCCATCTCTCTCTCTCTCCGCCCCCATCTCTCTCTCTCTCCGCCCCCATCTCTCTCTCTCTCCGCCCCCATCTCTCTCTCTCTCCGCCCCATCTCTCTCTCTCTCCGCCCCATCTCTCTCTCTCTCCGCCCCCATCTCTCTCTCTCTCCGCCCCCATCTCTCTCTCTCTCCGCCCCCATCTCTCTCTCTCTCCGCCCCCATCTCTCTCTCTCTCCGCCCCCATCTCTCTCTCTCTCCGCCCCCATCTCTCTCTCTCTCCGCCCCCCCATCTCTCTCTCTCTCTCCGCCCCCATCTCTCTCTCTCTCCGCCCCCATCTCTCTCTCTCTCCGCCCCCATCTCTCTCTCTCTCCGCCCCATCTCTCTCTCTCTCCGCCCCCATCTCTCTCTCTCTCCGCCCCCATCTCTCTCTCTCTCCGCCCCCATCTCTCTCTCTCTCCGCCCCCATCTCTCTCTCTCTCCGCCCCCATCTCTCTCTCTCCGCCCCCATCTCTCTCTCTCCGCCCCCATCTCTCTCTCTCTCCGCCCCCATCTCTCTCTCTCTCCGCCCCCCATCTCTCTCTCTCTCCGCCCCCATCTCTCTCTCTCTCCGCCCCCATCTCTCTCTCTCTCCGCCCCATCTCTCTCTCTCTCCGCCCCCATCTCTCTCTCTCTCCGCCCCCATCTCTCTCTCTCTCCGCCCCCATCTCTCTCTCTCCGCCCCCATCTCTCTCTCTCTCCGCCCCCATCTCTCTCTCTCTCCGCCCCCATCTCTCTCTCTCTCCGCCCCCATCTCTCTCTCTCTCCGCCCCCATCTCTCTCTCTCTCCGCCCCCATCTCTCTCTCTCTCCGCCCCCATCTCTCTCTCTCTCCGCCCCCATCTCTCTCTCTCTCCGCCCCATCTCTCTCTCTCTCCGCCCCCATCTCTCTCTCTCTCCGCCCCCATCTCTCTCTCTCTCCGCCCCCATCTCTCTCTCTCTCCGCCCCCATCTCTCTCTCTCTCCGCCCCATCTCTCTCTCTCTCCGCCCCCATCTCTCTCTCTCTCCGCCCCCATCTCTCTCTCTCTCCGCCCCCATCTCTCTCTCTCTCCGCCCCCATCTCTCTCTCTCTCCGCCCCCATCTCTCTCTCTCTCCGCCCCCATCTCTCTCTCTCTCCGCCCCCATCTCTCTCTCTCTCCGCCCCCATCTCTCTCTCTCTCCGCCCCCATCTCTCTCTCTCTCCGCCCCCATCTCTCTCTCTCTCCGCCCCCATCTCTCTCTCTCTCCGCCCCCATCTCTCTCTCTCTCCGCCCCCATCTCTCTCTCTCTCTCCGCCCCCATCTCTCTCTCTCTCCGCCCCCATCTCTCTCTCTCTCCGCCCCCATCTCTCTCTCTCTCCGCCCCCATCTCTCTCTCTCTCCGCCCCCATCTCTCTCTCTCTCCGCCCCATCTCTCTCTCTCCGCCCCCATCTCTCTCTCTCTCCGCCCCCATCTCTCTCTCTCTCCGCCCCCATCTCTCTCTCTCTCCGCCCCCATCTCTCTCTCTCTCCGCCCCCATCTCTCTCTCTCTCCGCCCCCATCTCTCTCTCTCTCCGCCCCCATCTCTCTCTCTCTCCGCCCCATCTCTCTCTCTCTCCGCCCCCATCTCTCTCTCTCTCCGCCCCCATCTCTCTCTCTCTCCGCCCCCATCTCTCTCTCTCTCCGCCCCCATCTCTCTCTCTATCTCTCTCCCTCCCACTGCTGTCAGAAACACAGAGACACTGACAGAGACACGCACACTGGGGGGGCCCCGTCCCAGCTTGCTGTTGGAGGGCTCCCTGTGCTGCAGTAGGTGAGTAGAAACTTAATTTTTTACTTATTGATTTTTTTTAACTATTTTTTTTATTTTTTATTAATTTCTTTTGATTGATTTATTCATTTATTTATCATTTATTATTGATGATGGTTCATTATTTGTAAAAGTGAAGTGTTTAATGTGTAGGAGTGAAACTGCAGTTTCCTGGTTGAGCATTGAGTCTGCAGGGAGACTGACTAATAACTGGGACTCACAGACTTGTTCACTCTACAGAGCAATACAGAGACAGTGATCCAGGACAGCCATCAATCTTCAATCCCTAAAGCCAAATCTCCTTTGAAAACACTATCAGAAACCATGGGAAAGATGATCATCGCAGGGTTTTGAATAGAAGAGCTGCTGAAAGAGTGTATACGGGGGGTGGGGGATTGCTGTGGCAGGAAATGACCACTCCGATCACTGCTAGAATGTGCTTTCCTTGATTCTGGAGGCTGGTGTGTAGGGTTGCCAAACCTGGTTGGAGGTAATCCTGGAGATTTGACCTCTTGCCCCCCATTCCCCAGTCTGCGCCCTCTCCCCCTGTCCCCCCGCCGGTCTCCGTCCCCTTCCCTCCCCCTGTCCCCCCGCCGGTCTCCGTCCCCCTCCCTCCCCCTGTCCCCCCCGCCGGTCTCCGTCCCCCTCCCTCGCCCCGGTCCTCGCCCCGTCCCCCCGCCAGTGTCCGCCCATCGCCCCCTTCCCCCCCTTCCGGTCTCCGCCCCTCGCCCCCGTCCCCCCACCGGTCTCCGCCCCGCCCCCGTCCCCCCGCCGGTCTCCGCCCATCGCCCCTGTCCCCCCGCCGGTCCTCGCCCCGTCTCCCCGCCAGTCTCCGCCCTCGCCAGTCTCCGCCTGTCTCCGCCCCTCGCCCCCTCCCCCCGCCGGTCTCCGAGATTGCACAGTGTGGAGCCTTTGAATCCCAGAGTTAGTGACTTCTCTGCCACTATGGAAGCTGGCTAAAGGGCTCCCCATTCCTCAAAATGCTGTTTCTTTCCCAAAATCTGCTGCCGCATCGCGCTGACCTGCATATACTGACCTCACAAAAGTGATGGGCCCAAGAGAATTAGGGGAAGGAAAGGAAGCAAGCTGCAAGGAGAAGCACAAGTGATCCTGACTCAGTGAAAGTTCCTGATATAGCAGCTTTGTAACAAGCTGTGACTTGTGTTTTAAGTTATAAAAGGGCTTGTTGCATTGAAGTCTGCCCATCGTTCTTAATTTATGAATGTCTGTGTTTTCAGAGTGCCTCTTGTATATTTTACCATGCAAGTTACTTGGGGATCTCAATAAGTGGCCATTTTTTTTTTTTACAGGTATCCAGTTTTTGGGAGTGTCAGTTTATACAAGCTGACCTGAATTATACAGTATATGAATTTCCAGCAAGCATTTGATGAGATATCTGGCATGATGCTTGTTGGAAAAATTCAGGCATTTAGTATAAGAAGAGAATGGTTGTAAGTCATGCATCCCAGGGGTCAGTGCTGGGTTTACTTTTATTCCTGGTTTATATAGATAATTTGGGCTTGGACACAGTGAGCAGAATCTCAAAATTTGCATGTACAGAATTAAAGGGTTTGTCAAACAATAAGGAGGAATGTTAGTCTTCAGAAAGAGACATACAAGTGATTTAATGCAGTTAAATGTATTCACTCGATGGAAAGGTGCTGAAGGGTTTGGATGAACAGATAGTCCGAGAGGTTAAAATACAAATGCAGATAGTTAAAGCCATAAGGGACTTGTTATGTGGAGAGACTGGGGTCGCTGCGGTTGCTCTCCTTGGAGCAGGGGAGATTTAATAGAGGTGTTCAAAATTATGAAGGGTTTTGATAGAGTAAATAAAGTGCAACAATTTCCACTGGCAGGAGGGTCAATAACCAGAGTGCACACATTTAAGGTAATTGGAAGAACCAGAGGGGAGATGAGAATTTTTTTTTACACAGCGACTTATGATTTGGAATGCACTGCCTGAAAGGGTGGTGAAAGCAGAGCCAATAGTAACTTTCAAAAGGGAATTAGATGCTTGAAAATGGAAAGTTTACATGGCTATGGGGAAAGAACAGGGCAGTTGGATAGCTCTTTGAAAGAGCTGGCACAGGCACGATGGGTCTCCTGTGCTGTATCAATCTATGAAAAAAGGCCACAATCATTTGGGTTTATAAATAGGGCCATAGAATACAAGAGGAACATATGAGGGAGTTCAGAAACTGGCTTCTGAAAAAGCAGAGAACAATAATAAAATGTTACTGACTTTATAAATTGTCCCTGTACTCCCTATTCCCTAAAGTAGTAGATTAAAAGTGTGAACACTGCTATGCAGAGAAAAATTAAAACGTGAAACCATTTTGAGCTGAGATGGCAGGTTGTTGCTGAGCAACAGAATATGACAATCTGTTGCATGTTCTTGGTGCATTCAGCTGCAGATCTGAAAAGTTTGAGATCAGCACTGGAAATTTCCAGTGTGATGGTAATGTACATAGTTCAAATACTGAGGGAAGGAAAGATCAAAAGGAGTAAACCAATATCGTCGGATCCTCTTTTGCTCATTCCTGTCAATTTGCTTATGGCTACAAGTTCCTTCCATAGATGTATTTTCTTTCAGTACCCTATCAAGAGAGGACAGACCTTGTTGTAGAGCAACCTATTGTGATACACCTTAATCAAAAGTCCAAATATACAAAGTTTACCGGGATACCTTCATCCGTCAACCTGGTATCCTTCTCAAAGAATTCCATCAGGTTATTAAGACATGGCATTCTTGTCCAAAAACCATGTCCTGTGTCCCTGATATCCCCTTCTCTGTCAAGCTGGTCTGAATATATGAGCATTTCTTTGGGTAGATGCTATCTGGGCTAACAGCGCGATCTGATTTAAGACCCTTTGTCCTCGTCATCAGATCTTCATCTAAATCTTCATTTTAACATTAGCAACTTTTGTGTCAACTACACATTGTATTAATGAGAACTGAACACAGGAATAAAGATTGATGCACTTAAAACCTCCGCCCTATCCTAGGAGTCCACCTAAATCTGACCTAAGAATCCTTTAGCAATCCTTTATTGTCCTCTGACTCCTACCATATCTTTAAAAAAAAATCACACTTCCTTCCATTTTTACCCATAACCTTCTTTTCAATTGACCTTTTGGCCGCTCTGATAGCAGCTTTTATTATCTTTAGCTGAGCACTATACCTATCCCTATTCCGTTGAAAGTTTTCTTTGAATCTGTAATAGTATTTCTGCTCAAGTTAGTTCTGATTAGTTCATGCATATGACCAGTTAGCCACCTTGATTTGGTTTTATCATGTGCCCTTTGCCAGCGGCACATGTGGATTCCTTTTGCATGGAATGTTTTAAAGATATTCCATATTTTATCTCATCATCATCATCATAGGCAGTCCCTCGGAATCGAGGAAGACTTGCTTCCACCCTAAAAATTAGTTCTTAGATGACTGAACAGTCCAATACAAGATCCACAGTCCCTGTCAAAGGTGGAACAGACAGTCATTGAGGGAAAGGATGGGTGGGATTGGTTTGCCGCATGTTCTTTCCGCTGCCTGCGCTTGGTTTCTGCACGCTCTTGGCGATGAGACTCGAGGTGCTCAGCGCCCTCCCGGATGCACTTCCTCTTTGGCCAGGGACTCCCAGCTGTCGGTGGGGATGTTGCACTTTATCAAGGAGGCTTTGAGGGTGTCCATGAAACGTTTCCTCTGCCCACCTTTGGCTTGTTTGCCTTGAAGGAGTTCCGAGTAAAGCGTTTGCTTTTGGAGTCTCGTGTCAGGCATGCGCACAATGTCAGGCAGCCCAGCGGAGCTGATCGAGTGTGGTCAGTGCTTCAATGCTTGGGATGTTGGCCTGGCCGAAGACGTGTCCTCCCTGGGGATTTGCAGGATCTTGCGGAGACATAATTGGTGGTATTTCTCCAGCGACTTGAGGTGTTTACTGTACATGGTCCATGTGTCTGAGGGCGGGTATTACTACAGCTCTGTAGACCATGAGCTTGGTGGCAGATTTGAGGGTCTGATCTTCGAACACCCTTTTCCTCAGGTGGCCAAAGACTGCACTGGCGCACTGGAGGCGGTGTTGAATCTCGTCGTCAATGTCTGCCCTTGTTAAGAGGCTCCTGATGGTATGGGAGATGGTCCATGTTGTCCAGGGCCGTGCCATGGATCTTGATGACTGGGGGGCAGTGCTGTGCGGCGGGGACAGGTTGGTGGAGGACCTTTGTCTTACGGATATTTAGTGTAAGGCCAATGCTTTCGTACACCTCAGTGAATATGTTGATTATGTCCTGGAGTTCAGTCTCTGTGCGCCGACGCAGGCGTCGTCCGCGTACTGTAGCTCGATGACAGAGGTTGGGACAATCTTGGATCTGGCCTGGAGACAGCAAAAGTTGAACAGGTTCCCACTGGTTCTGTAGTTTAGTTCCACTCCAGCGGAGAGCTTGTTGAATGTGAGGTGGAGCATGGCAGCGAGAAAGATTGAGAAGAGGGTTGGCGCGATGACTCAGCCCTGTTTGACCCCGGTTCGGACGTGGATTGAGTCTGTGATGGATCCGTTGTTAAGGATCACAGCCTGTATGTTGTCATGAAGCAGGTGGAGGATGGTGACGACTTTTGAGGGCAGCCAAAACGGAGGAGGACGCTCCATAGACCCTCGCGGTTGACAGTGTCAAAGACCTTTGTAAAGTGAAAGAAGGCCATGTACAAGGGTTGCTGCTGTTCCCTGCATTTTTCAAGCAGCTGTCGCGCTGTAAAAATCGTGTACATTATACCCTGCAGGGGACGAAATCCGCACTATGACACCGGGAGGATGGTCGAGGAGGATTCTGGCGACGACTTTCCCAGTGGCTGATAACAGGGAGATTCCTCTGTAGTTGCCACAGTCGGACTTGTCCCCTTTTTTAAAGATGGTCACGATCACTGCATCTCTCAGATCTCCCGGCGTGTTCTCCTTCCTCTAGATGAGAGAGATGAGGTCATGCATTCGCGCCAACAATGCCTCTCCACCATACTTCAGTGCCTCAGCGGGGATTCCATCCGCTCCCGTGGCCTTGTTGTTCTTGAGCTGTCTTGTGGCTTTTTCTACCTCGTGCAGGGCTGGGGTTTTACTGAGGTGGTGGCTGATAGCATGCTGCAGGATGGAGTTGAGGACACTCGAGTCAAAGGCAGGTTAAGGAGATCTTCGAAGTGCTCCTTCCAGTGGGCTCTGACTGCCTCGGTGTCGTAGATGTTTCACCGTTCTTGGCCAGCATTGTGGTGGGATCTTGGGTATTTGGGCCGTAGGTGGCCTTGACTGTTTTATCTGAATATTTTATCTGAATAGTTGTTATCACCACATAATAGGGTTTCCAAGCGCAGGCAGCAGAAAGTGCGTGCAGCAAATCTGTCCCACCTGTGACGGACTGGCTCTTGTATTGGACTGTTCAGCCACCTTAAGGATTCATTTTAAGAGTGAAAGCCGTCGAAGAGTCCTCGATTCCAAGAGACTGCCTATGATATGAGGGTTTCCTAGTTGACCAATTTAATTTCCCTGCCATTTTTGAATGTTTAGCTCTAGTGTCCAGGCTGATATTCCTCAACCAACATCACTAAAACAGGTGGTGATTTAACTTATTTGTGGGAGATTACTGTGCACAAATTGGCTCCGACCTACCGCTGGTATTCTCATGCAGGTCAGGGCCGCCACGCTACTTCCAGGGCCGCTCGCCTGCGAGAGACCATCAGCGGCAGGTCGGAGCCATAAAAGGTGTGCGTGTGGCAACCCTGGGAGCAGCATGGCGGCATACCACTTCAGGAAGCAGCACGAGCTGGTGCAGGAGGGTGACGGCAGTGAAGAGGGCGACTGGATTGGACGTCCCCATAATCCAGGTCGCTGATTGGAGTGTGGGCATGTGCAGCAGGAGCGGCAAGTGATCGGGGCCCAGGAGAGGCAAGGGCCCAGGGGCAGCACGGGCCAGCCCACACTGCGATATGTGTGCACACTAGGTTCAGTGCAGCAGAGCTGGTCTCCAGTTGTCTTGGTTAATCCTTGTCACTGGACCAAGACCTAGCTCTGTCGAGCCCATGTGGTGGCTGGTGTGCAACAGCCACCACACGTTAAAAAAATCCATGCACAGGCATCTTCCACCCTTCAAGATGTAGTTTGGGACCTGGAATATCAGATCTCTCATTGAAACATCTGTGAACTCAGCCCTTTTTGGTGTAGAAGCAAGTCATCCTCGATACAAGGGACTACCTAAGAGAAGAAAGAAGCAGTGTTACATTTGAACAAAACATTGATTAGGTCGCAGAGTACTATGCGCAGTTTTGGGTGCCCAATATTAAAGCTGTAGAGAGCGTACAGTATAGATTCACCAGAATGATGCCATGGCTGGGAAACTATCATGGTGTAGAGAGGCGGGAGGTGCTGGGACTATTTCCACAGAGAGAGTAAAGAGATTTAACAGGGATTTTTAAAATGAAGGGCTTTGCGAAAGTGAAAAAGGAAAGACTATTTCCTCTGGTTGGGGCGTGCATAATGGAGGTGATCATCAACTTTAAATTGCCAGTGAGTGAGGAGAGGTGAAGAGAAATTTTTGTACACCGGATGGAATGCTTTGCCATAGTGAGTGGCTGAGGCAGAGACCATTGCATCTTTTAAGAAATATTGGTTAAAAATTTAAGCAGAGGAAGATACAGGAATATGGGGAGGGAACAGGGCAGTGGATTATCCAGCAAAGAGTCAGGGCAGATATCGGGACAGAAGACCTCCTTTTGTGCTGTAAATTCCATTCTATTTCTAATGGAAATGATACAAGATTGATCTTTTCGCTTTACAAAGCTGTTAAAAATCTTTTCACTATATATCAGACACGCAGTTTCTTCCCTCACTCTAATTTGATTTTTTTTTTAATTGAATTTTAAAAGCAAACACTATCTTTTCATGGAAATAGATAGGAAGATAGGGTGGGAGGAGTAGGGGAAATGGAAATTGGTTAATGGTGAGGGGATGTTTGACTTCTTACTACATATGCTTGGTGCCAGTAGATGGTGGGTTAAGGGTGAGGTGGCTGACTGGAACAAGGTGGAGTCGGGTGTGGGGGGGGGGGGTGGTGCAAGGAATAAAGAAGTTGAGCAGGTAGTTTAAAGGGGATGAAAGAGGGGCTATGATGGGAATAACCATCATGACCCCTCCTGATGTGATAGGATGTGGAATGAATTGTAGAAGGGGCAGGAGATATGATGGGAGCAAGGGGGCAAGTGATTGGGGGAGGGGAGAAAGTCACTGAGTGCCACATTTTCCCTGCAACCCCAACCAAATGCGCCCTGCAACTTTTGGCTCCTTTCCGTGCAGCACCACACCTACCACCTAAAAGGAAAGGAAAAGACCGAGCAATAGGAGAGTGAGAGAAATAACCAAAGGAGGAGAAATAGAAAGAGAACATGAAGACAGCAGAGGCAGGTGAGAGAGACCATATTCTGACTTACTCTATGAAACAGCATGAGAGATTGACTAGTGTGAAGGAGGCCTGGGAGTGAGAACTAAACGACCAGATAGGAAGAATGTGATAAATGTTGCCAAATCAGCTTGAATGCAGAGTACCAAGGTTTCTCATTCTAAGGTCCTATATATACCTCTAAATACTGTGCCATAAAGTGCACAATAATTATAAATTAATAACAAACATTAAATATATATTTGTTAAATAAAATTTAGAGGGTTAATACTGCAAGATTATTTCTGCTGGTTGATGACTTTGTAACAAGAGGGCTTAAACACAAGATTAGTACTAAATACATAATGGAAGGCAAGATTTTTCTTCAGGCAAAGGAGTTAGGACAAGGAATGCAGTTCAGGTGCAGCGTCCAGATTCCGGAACCCTCTGGACCGAGGCCGCTCTGGGTTCCGCGTTTTTCCGGACTTTGGATCGTCTTTGTGATGTCACGAATCCGGAAACGGCAAGTTCGGGTATTTCCGGATTTCAGAGCGTCAGAAAGGGAGGGGGCGGTGGGGGGGGAAATCGCCGTCGAGGAGCTGTTGGGGCCACCGGCCCTGCTGTCGAGGGAGGAGCTGTTGGGACGGGGCCCAGCATCGAGGGAGGAGCTGTTCGGACGGGGCCCCGCCATCGAGGGAGGAGCTGTTGGGACGGGGCCCAGCATCGAGGGAGGAGCTGTTCGGACGGGGCCCCGCCATCGAGGGAGGAGCTGTTGGGACGGGACCCAGCATCGAGGGAGGAGCTGTTGGGACGGGACCCAGCATCGAGGGAGGAGCTGTTGGGACGGGGCCCCACCGCCGAGGGAGGAGCTGTGGGGGCGGGGCCCCACCGCCGAGGGAGGAGCTGTGGGGGCGGGACCCCGCCATCGAGGGAGGAGCTGTTGGGGCGGGGCCCCACCGCCGAGGGAGGAGCTGTGGGGGCGGGGCCCCACCGCCGAGGGAGGAGCTGTGGGGGCGGGACCCCGCCATCGAGGGAGGAGCTGTTGGGACGGGACCCAGCATCGAGGGAGGAGCTGTTGGGACGGGGCCCCACCGCCGAGGGAGGAGCTGTTGGGGCGGGACCCCGCCATCGAGGGAGGAGCTGTTGGGGCGGGGCCCCACCGCCGAGGGAGGAGCTGTGGGGGCAGGGCCCTGCTGTCGAGGGAGGAGCTGTGGGGGCGGGGCCCCGCCGCCGAGGGAGGAGCTGTTGGGGCGGGGCCCCACCGCCGAGGGAGGAGCTGTTGGGGCAGGCCGGTGAGGGGGCTCCAAGGTAAGGGGAGTGGGGTGAGGCGAACATCAGCGGGGTAAAGGCAGCAGCGGCGGCAAGGTGTGACCCCGAGGTAAGGGCAGCAGCGGCGAGCGAGCCCCGAGGTCGGCGGGTCCGGATTCCAGAACATTTTCCGGATTCCAGTCGACCCTGCCACCAATTGGTCCGGATTCCGGATACCGGAACTCTGGATTTTGGATGTTGCACCTGTACTACAAGGGAAGTCAATCACTGCAAGTAAGAAGCAATTAGATAAACATATGAAGAGGAAAAATATTAAAACGTATCGGGAAAGAGCAGCGAATGGGTTAGCGTAGATATCTCGAGCATGGAGGTAGCACCAGCACAGGCACAAGCTGAATGTGTGCTGAAGATTCTCTGAATAGAAGTAACCTCATCTTTTTTTCTGTCCACTCTGCTTATGTTTGTATGGATACCTATATAACACTGTAGTCTGACATTTATCCTCTTGGATTTTCAGAGGTTACTCCGTAATAGTTGGCGGGAAATTGTGTTTGGGAAATTGATGGGATTGAAGGCCGATAAATCCCCGGGGCCTGATAGTCTGCATCCGTAGTACTTAAGGAAGTAGCCCTAGAAATAGTGGATGCATTGATGATCATTGTCGACTCTGGATCGGTTCCTATGGACTGGAGGGTAGCTAATGTAACACCACTTTTTAAGAAAGGAGGGAGAGAGAAAACGGGTAATTATGGACCGGTTAGCCTGACATCAGTCGTGGGGAAAATGTTGGAATCAATTATTAAAGACAAAATAGCAGCACATTTGGAAAGCAGTGACAAGATCAGTCCAAGTCAGCATGGATTTATGAAAGGGAAATCCTGCTTGACAAATCTTCTAGAATTGTTTGAGGATGTAACTGGTAGAGTGGATGAGGGAGAACCAGTGGATGTGGTCTATTTGGAGTTTCAAAAGGCTTTTGACAAGGTCCCACACAAGAGATTGGTGTGCAAAATTAAAGCACATGGTATTGGGGGTAATGTACTGATGTGGATAGAGAACTGGTTGGCAGACAGGAAGCAGAGAGTCGGGATAAACGGGTCCTTTTCAGAATGGCAGGCAGTGACTAGTGGGGTGCTGCAAGGCTCAGTGCTGGGACCCCAGCTCTTTACAATATACATGAATGATTTGGATGAGCGAATTGAGTGTAATATATCCAAGTTTGCAGATGACACTAAGCTGGGTGGCGGTGTGAGCTGTGAGGAGGTCGTTAAAAGGCTGCAGGGTGACTTGGACAGGTTAGGTGAGTGGGCAAACGTGTGGCAGATGCAGTATAATGTGGATAAATGTGAGGTTATCTACTTTGGGGGCAAAAACACAAAGGCAGAATATTATCTGAATGGCGGCAGATTAGGAAAAGGGGAGGTGCAACGAGACCTGGGTGTCATGGTACATCAGTCATTGAAAGTTGGCATGCAGGTACAGCAGGCGGTGAAGAAGGCAAATGGCATGTTGGCCTTCATAGCTAGGGGATTTGAGTATAGGAGCAGGGAGGTCTTACTGCAGTTGTACAGGGCCTTGGTGAGGCCTCACCTGGAGTATTGTGTTCCGTTTTGGTCTCCTAATCTGAGGAAGGACGTCCTTGCTATTGAGGGAGTGCAGCGAAGGTTCACCAGATTGATTCCCGGGATGGCAGGACTGACATATGAGGAGAGACTGGATCAACTGGCCCTGTATTCACTGGAGTTTAGAAGGATGAGAGGGGATCTCATAGAAACATAAAATTCTGACGGGACTGGACGGGTTAGATGCAGGAAGAATGTTCCCGATGTTGGGGAAATCCACAACCAGGGGACATAATCTAAGGATAAGGGGTAAGCCATTTAGGACCGAGATGAGGAGAAACTTCTTCACTCAGTTGTTAACCTGTGGAATTCCCTACCGCAGAGAGTTGTTGATGCCAGTTCATTGGATATATTCAAGAGGGAGTTAGATGTGGCCCTTATGGCTAAAGGGATCAAGGGGTATGGAGAGAAAGCAGGAAAAGGGTACTGAGGTGAATGATCAGCCATGATCTTATTGAATGGTAGTGCAGGCTCGAAGAGCCGAATGGGCTACTCTTGCACCTATTTTCTATGGACCCAAGTTTCCGGCCGCGCCTAGAACGGCGCAGCCCCGACCTGGACACCCGTATTTTTGCGCTCGAAAATGCACCTAAAAAATACTTACCGATTCTCTGGCGCCCTGCAGGTCCTCTGGAGCTGGGCGTGGCGCAGCACGAGCTGTGGGGGGGCGGAGCCAGGTCCCTGCGCTGAAAACAGTGCCAGGACCTCTGCACAGGCGTGCTACAGTGGGCGCGCATGTGCTGTAGCTCCAGGCGCCCAAAACTGTGTGGGAGGAGCCCTAAAGCACGCAGCCCCTAGCCCTGGCCGAATGGCCTCACTGGGGCTGTGTGGATCAGGCTGCACCTCCCACTTCCTCCCTTCAGCTGGCTCTCAAACCTCCCCCGACTCCCCCTCCCCCAACTCCGACTCCCCCTCCCCCAACTCCGACTCCCCCTCCCCCAACTCCGACTCCCCCTCCCCCAACTCCGACTCCCCCTCCCCCAACTCCGACTCCCCCTCCCCCAACTCCGACTCCCCCTCCCCCAACTCCGACTCCGCCCCGCGCTCCCCCCGCCCCGCGCTCCCCCCGCCCCGCGCTCCCCCCGCCCCCTCTCCTTCTCCCCCCCCCCTCTCCTTCTCCCCCCCCCCTCTCCTTCTCCCTCTCCCCCCCCCCCCTCCCCTCGCTGGCAGAAACACAGACACTGACAGAGAGTGAGAGAGACACACACAGACAGAGAGATAGAGACACACTTTGGGGGGGGGGGGGGGGGGGGCCAGCACGCTGTTGGAGGGCTCCCGGTGCTGCAGTCAGCAAGTAGAAAATGTTTTATTTATTGATAAATTTAAAAAAAAATTTTTGATTGATTTATTGATGTATTTATCATTTATTATTGATGATGGTTCTTTATTTGTAAAACTGAAGTGTTTAATGTTTGTAAACATCCCTTTTAAACCCCCCCCCCCCCACCCATTCCCGACGCCTGATTTGTAACCTATACCTGATTTTCTACGTGTAGGCAAGGTTTTTCTGAGCGTACAAAAATCTACACTTACTCCATTCTAAGTTAGTCTGGAGTAAGTTTTCACTGCCTAAACTTTCAAAAGTGGTGCAAGTGGCCGGACACGCCCCCTTTTGGAAAAATAAAATCTGTTCCAAACTGAAACTGTTCTAACTGACTAGAACTGGACCAAACTAAATGCCGAGAATTGCAATTTCTAAGATACTCCATTCTAAACCAGTTGCTCCAAAAAAACAGGAGCAACTCAGGCCGAAATTTGGCCACTATGTTTCTATGTAATTGATTGAAGTTACAGTTGATGTTGATAATCTGAATTAATTAGAACACTTTGTGTTCATACAGAACATGTTGATATTAAATACAGCCTTAATTATTGTTGTCTTGACTATTTCAAAGAACACTGTTGGATAAGGTCTTACATAGCCTTTTCTTGAATACATGTCCAAAAAGTAAGTCCTGCTTTTTAAAAAAAAAGACGAAGTGGCTGTCCTCCCAATGGTGAGCCCCACCCTATTCTATTTCTCTGAAGGTAGGTGCTGAATTATAAAGTATCTCTGCCTAGCATTGATGCATACACTCATTCATTGTACACTGGAAAAGATGGAGTTCTGGGAGCCAAGGCTGGGCAAAATTAAAGATTCAGGAACAGAAGGTAAAGAAAGAGAAGATTTGAGATTACAGTTGTCATCAGTTGAAAGATCAATTCATGAAAAGCAAGGTTGATGAGTATTCAGGTGTTATTTGGTCTTTTGGCACTTCCCACCCCCTTTGCAAGTATAAATATATTTCAGAAGAATTATATTGATCGGTTCTGGGCCTGGCTTTTATCAGTCATTCACTGCTCTGTAATTAATAGAACCAGATCTTTCATGCCTATAGTTGTCACATTCACAGAGTGGAAAGACAGTAAGACAGATTTTATTGCTTGCTCAATGATGTGGAGTTCAATGGCTGAAGCTCTAGGAAGTTGTTGAAGCAATTAAAGGCTTCTGTCTCTCAGTGCATGATGTGGTTGCCATAGCTGCTCCTGCAGCAAAGTCAGCGGTGATGATGTCAGTGAGAATGTAGGTCTGATGCACAGCGTCCACACTACAATGACTCACTCGTTCCACAGTCCCACAGCAATCTCTCTATCACACTTGTATGCTTCTTGTCTTGAAGAGAATGCAGGCTTTTCACAGTGTAAGTGCTTTATGCTTAGTTCCCTTCATTGATTTTATATATTTTAATTTTTATACATTATAATCCACTTGGAGGTGTACACAGGATAGCATTAAAATAAATTGAGTTTTATAATCTGGAGACCAGCAACTATTGAAAAAGAGTACAGTTTTGTTATTTGGGACAGCGGGCATTTGTTCTTTTGTTTGCACAGCAGACACGTTGTGGGGCTAATCTGTTTAGTCTGGTGCAAATTTATTGTGACGGAGGTTTCCGTACTGATGTTCCGCGGCTGCAGGGATAGCTCCTGTTGAGTTTTTAGATAGACTAGTGAATGTTTGCTGAATTTGGGCTTCCATAAGGCATTTTAAGGTTAATTAAAGTCTAGTATTCTACATCTACACAGGATTTTCTGTGTTCAATGCATAATGTCACAAATTCACAGTATAACTGGGGCAACAAATCAGTAAAAATTTGTGCTGAACTACAAGAACAGGTTGCTGTTTAATTATTAAATGGAGCACTGGGATGTTGGAGAGAATCTGATTTATTTTTTTTAAACAGCATTGTGGTGCATGCTGCATTTTGTAATATACTGATTTTTATCCTCGAGTTCCAAAAGGATTTATCAATACAGCATTTTTCAAGAACTTTTATTGTTATGTTGAATATATGGAGTATTTTTCCCATTAGAAATTACTATTTTAAATGTAATTGTGGACATATATTAAGAGTTTAAAAATCTTCTATTGAATTGGAATACAAATTTTATCATAAAAATAAACAGTTATGCTGTTTTACGAAAATTAAACCGTTAGTAATAGAATGGCTAATAAAAGCACTTATTACCTATTGGTAAAAAATAAACATGCCCATTTATAGAATGTCATTTGCTGTGGGACCAGCTTTTTTTGGAATTTACCCAGCAAAGTGAGTTGTGATGTATGCTTTCTCCCTGCTACCTGGCAAAGTTTCCAAACGAGTATGTTGACCAGGATAAATGCATTAGGTTTACTAACTCATTGGCATATCAAAACAGAGTAGCATAGAAGCCAGCAGGGCTGCCCATTTGTGAGTGCCATGTTTTCCTCAAAGAAAACCCCTCTGCAGACAGGATTACACTTTTTTTCCTGGCCTATTCACATCAAAATTATGTCGGACTAACACTATTATTGATTTCTATACTCTAAAAGTGAGAAGAAGGCTTGTACTTTTAACAATTTGACACACACAATTCTTCTCCATGATTTGTGGATACATTCTATTGCTGATGTCCGATTCTAATACGACGCTCCCTGCATGTCGAGAGCTACTTTTGCAAACCGCCTTCAAATATTGCTGTTTATAATAATGCATTTTTATTTGCTATATATTATATATTGAAACCATGACTTGTTTCAGGTATTGGTCCTGGCAGCAAGCTGGGTTCTGAATATATCCCCTGCAGATTGCCAGCAACATCTTATAAAATAAGACATGTTGTATAAGCTTTTTCTTCATAATTTGGACATTTTGCTTAAATAAAGGGACTGTTTTCAATGTACTTAACATGATAGGGAAATTAAAAAATAAATTGTCATGTATTCAGTAATGCTTCTATTCATATTTCCTGTTTGTACATCAGAAGATGAAAAAATATTTGACAGCGAAGGGAAAAAATATTTCTGCATCTTGAACATCTGGAAAATTTGTAGCAGTAGAAATCACTTTCAATTTTAAACAGATCTTTAGCTTCTATCAAAAAAATTAAATGTGTGTTCCAATTTTTTCTCTAGCTTTTTTAAAAGTACTGAGTATAGCTGGGGTCTAGCCTTCTGTTTTACAGTTCACAATGTGGTTGCTATAGTTGCACCTGCAGCCCTCTGGCACCTTACTTAAATGGTCATTTTTCATGTGTGGGCGTTGGAAGATGATTCAGCTATGAAGGACGTTATAGCTGAGTCCAATCCCTTCGTCAGACAATGTCCATACATGTTCACTTTCCAGCAAGGGCCACGATATCAATCAGGAGCAGAAGCCTTTAATTAGTTTTTGTTAAAATAATAAGAAAAAATTGGGACATTCCAGTTTTGAGTGTTCTTTGAAGAGCTAATCCAGTGATTGAGAATTTATAAAGAGCATAAAAGGTCCAGCTTCAAGTAAGTTATTTTTTTTTCATCTACATATCACTTGGTATCTGATTTGATGCAATTGAAATAAATAAGTTATGGTTCTGACATGGATATTGGCTAACTAGTTAAAAGAAATGAATTAAAAAAAACTCTACTGTGTTAAGTATGCATTGCACTAAAGTAGTGTGCAAGTGCTGTGATCATGTTGCATTGATTTCTACTTCGATAATCTTTGGCATGGAGGGAATGAACATCTTTTATTGGTTATAAAATTATAGTAGGATATTTCATGCATTGAAATGATGCTGTACCGTACTCAGGACTAAAATTCAAGCTTTCTTTAATTTGTGAAAAATGATGTGCATCGTTTACTTAATAAAATACCACTTTTTATTCAAAATCAAAGAATGTTAACACTATCCACAAACCCTAAAAGGTAGCAGGTCAGGTCGATAAGGTGGTTAAGAAGGCATATGGAAATACCTTCTTTTATTAGCCGAGGCATAGAATATAAGAGCAGGGATGTTATGCTAAAACTGTATACAATAGTAGTTAGGCCTCCGATTTGAGTACTGCGTATAGTTCTGGTCACCACATTACAGGAAGGATGTGATTGCACTAGAGAGGGTATAAAGGAGATTTACAAGGATATTACCAGGACTGGAAAATTTTAGCTATGAGGAAAGACTGGATAGGCTGGGGTTGTTTTCCTTGGAACAGAGGAGGCTGAGGGGAGATTTAATTGAGTTGTATAAAATTATGAGGGGCTTAGATAGAGTGGATGGGAAGGACCTGTTTCCCTAAGCAGAGGGGTCAATAACCAGGGGGCATAGATTTAAAGTCGTTGGTAGAAGGATTAGAGGGGAGATGAGGAAACATTTCTTCACCCAGAAGATGGGGGGGTCTGGAAATCACTGCCTGAAAGGGTGGTAGAGGCAGAAACCCTCATCACATTTAAAAAGTACATGGATATGCACTTAAAGAGCCATGACCTACAGGGGTACGGATGTGGTACTGGAAAGTGGGATTGGCTGGGTAGCTCTTTTTCGATCGACAGGGACACGATGGGCCGAATAGCTTCTTTCTGTGTTGTAATTTTCTATGATTCACTACCAGTCTTTTTCTATTGATTTTTATATGTTTCCTATAATGGGGGCTCAAAACAGTACACAATACTCCAACTGCTGTCTGCCTATTATCTTGCACAAGTTCAACATTACCTCCTAGCTTGTCTTTCTGCCTCTAGATAAAAACCAGGGATTCTGTTTCCCACTTGTATGGAGTTATCTACCTGTGCTGCCACCTATTAATGACCTGTGTATCTGCCTACCAAGGTCCCCATGTTCCTATACTCCATTTAAATTCTTCGCATTTAAGATGTATTTTCCTTCCCTATTACACAATGGGGAGAATTTTAACCTAAAAAAGGGTGGGTTGGGGACATGCGAGTAGATAGTGTTTTCTACCCCACGATGACTTGCTAAGTGTAATTTAGCACTTTTACAGGGGGGAAAAAGAGCTTTATTAGAAAAAAAATTCTGAAGAAAACTTTAATCCAAGATCAGGCAGTTTTGGGTTTCCTAGTGTTATTGGGGCTAAACATAAAATTTTAAGCATCTTGACCCAAACCTCTGCTCCACTTCCAGCGGCAAGGTGCTGAGCATTATTTATATCCATTATTCTTTTTGGCAGAGCAATCATTATACTTGTCTGGTTTTATTTTATTATTTTGCTTACATAACTAAAAATCTAAGCATTTTGAAATGAAGCTACTTTGTTGGACATCTATCCTTTTTACTGCTGTCTGGGATGAGAAGGTTGTCCTACGAGGAAAGACTGAGTGGATTGGGGCTGTGCTGTCTGGAGTTTAGAAGAATGAGACGTGATCTCATTGAAACATACAATTTTGAGGGGGATTGACAGGGTCGATGCTGAGAGATTGTTTCCCCTGGCTGGAGAGTCTAGAACTAGGAAGCATAGTCTCAGGATAAGGGGTCGGCCATTTAAGAGCGAGATGAGGAATTTATTCACTCAGGGTTGTGAATCTTGGAAGTCTCTACCCCAAACGGATGCGTAAGCTGAGTCGTTGAGTAGATTCAAGGCTGAGAGAGTTAGATTTTTGGATTCCAGGGGAATCGAGGGAAATGGGGATCGGACAGGAAAATGGAGTTGAGGTCGAAGATCAGCCAGGATCATATTGAATGGCGGAGCAGGCTCGAAGGGCCGTAATTCTTATATAACAAAATGTCTTGTGCTCTCATCCCTTCCCCTCTCTCCCAGAACCATGATAGGGTTCCCCTTGTCCTCGCCTTTCACCCAACCAGCCTGCACATTCAACGGATCATCCTCCACCATTTACGCCAACTCCAGCATGATCCCACCACCAAACATATCTTCCCCTCCCTCCCCTTTCAGCATTTCAAAGGGACCACTCCCTCCACGACAGCATGGTCCACTCCTCAATCATTCCCAACAGCCCCTCCCCTATCCATGGCACCTTCCCTTGCAAGTGCAGGAGATGTCCTTTTTCCTCCTCCCTTCCCACTGTCCAGGGCCCCAAATACTCCTTCCAGGTGACAGTGATTTACTTGTACTACTTTCAATTTAGTATGCTGTATTCGCTGCTCACAATGCGATCTCCTCTACATTAGAGAGACCAAACGCAGATTGGGTGACCGCGTTACGGAACACCTTCATTCAGCCTGTAAGGGTGACCCTGAGCTTCCGGTCGCGTGTCACTTTAATTCCCTACTCTGCTCTGACCTCTCTGTCCTCGGCCTCTTAACCTGTTCCAACGAAGCTCAATGTAAGTTTGAGGAACAGCACCTCGACTTCCAATTAGGCACTTTCCAGCCATCTGGACTCAACATAGAGTTCAACAATTTCAGACCATAATCCTATTTTTTCAGACGGCAGCTGTTGATGATTCTGCCATTCCCATTTGCAGCATTTAATCTTTCCTGGCTTCCACTCGATCACAGATTGTCTCTTGTTCTTTCTTTCCCTGTCTCTGCACCTGCTTAAAATCTGTTCCATTTCTAACTTTTTCCAGTTCAGATGAAGGGTCACAGACCTGAAATGTTATCTCTGTTTCTCACTTCACAGATGCTGTCTGACCTTCTGAGTGTTTCCAGCACTTTGTTTTTATTTCAGATTCCAACGTCTGCAGTATTTTACTATTGTCCTAATTTTTATGCTTCTCATGTCTTCAGCTGCACCGTTATGTAACCCAATAGACAACAAAAAAGGAATGATTCATGTGTACAATTCTATTGTCATCTGAACAATTTCTGAGGTTGCAATCGCAAGAAAATTGAAGTGCGGCTTCTGACAATTTGAATTTTATTACATCATAACCAATTTTGAATGAAAGTAACATTTTACTGGTAGATAGTCTTGCAGATAATTTGATGGACAGCTGGGTGGTTTCAAAGCTATTGTGGTCTCAGGAAAATCTCTAATTTAAGCTATTGGTTTAAATTATACTGAATGGCATCTCATTTTGAAAGGAAGCAAAATTTTGATTAAAGTGTTGAAATGTATTACAATCACAGGAAAGTTAAATGCTACAAGTCTGTTTAGTCTTAAACAAGATTTTGATGGATGTTGTGTAGAAAATTAGTTCAAATACAGTTTGCATTAGTCACAAATAAATGAAATAGGTCAATGGGTGCATTGTCTCTAAAGTGTGAAGTGCTTACATTGATGACAAGGGAGCAAGTTATTTATGCTTTTGATTGCATCTTTATATGTAAAGCTGGTTTTAGCTTGTGCACACAAGATTTGGCGTTATCTCAAACTAATTGTCCAACTTTTTAACCTTTTATGTTGAAAATTTTTAAGATCAAATAAATCCAATATTAAGGTAATCAAGACCCCTTAGCTCAATGCTTAATTGACACCAAAGGAACATTCACCTGTTCCTGACATATTTATCATTGGTGTAGCATCCCAGGATCCCCTTTGATTGGCTTATCCTTTCCTTCGCATCCCTTTCCTTGGTCACTATCTGAGGTTCAAACAGACCATCTACATCCATGCATCTATTTGACCCTGAAATTAGCTTCCGACCACATATCCATTCCACCACCAAGCCTACCTATTTCCAGCTGCGTAACAGTTGCTGTCTTTGTCCCTGCCTCAGCTCATCTGCTGCAAAAACCCTCATCCATGCCTTCATTACCTCAAGACTTGACTCTTCCAATGCTCTCATGGCCAGCCTCCCATCTTCCACCCTCCACAAACAAACTTGAACAAATCCAAAACTTTGCTACTCGTAGACTAACTCGCACCAAATAGAATTCGCCCAGCAATGCCTTGATTTAAAAATTCTCATTCTTGTTTTCAAATTGCTCCATGGCCTCACACCACCCTATCTCTGTAACCTCCACTAGTCCTGTAACCAAAGCTCCCTCTAAGTCCCACGCAGTCTTGGACCAGGGTTTTCCAAAAAAAAATTAGGGGGAAAATTTCCTGCAACCCTCCGAAATTTCTGCGCTCCTCCATTCCTGGCCTCCTGCGCATACCCAATTCTAATCGCTCTGCCATTGGTGGCTGTGCATTCAGCTGTCTGGCCCATATGCTTTGGAATTAGCTTCCTAAGCCTCTCCCCCTCTTGACCCCTCTCTCCTCCTTTAAGGTGCTCCTTAAAACCTACCTCTCGCCTGTCTGAATATCTCCTTATGTGGCTCTGTTTAAATTTTGTTTAGCAACACTCCTGTGAAGCAATATGTTAAAGGCGCTATATAAATGCAAGTTGTTGATCTTATTGGTGCAGAGAGTGATAAGTCATCAGCTGTGAAGAGTCGAAGGGATAAATCTTTCCTTCCACAAATTCTTGCCTCCAATTTTCAGCAATTTCATTTCAAATGCAAGAAATTCTCTTTGTACATTACCTTTTTATATTTTTGCATTTTATCAATTATTTTGTCATGGGTTAAAAACCAGCTTTTTGCAGAATTTTGCAGTTAGTAACGACTGTATGTAACTACAGATCATAAGATACCAGCTTTTATTCCTATTTGTGCCCAGTTAACCAGCCTTGCCAAAGTGGCAGTAGTGGACCTCAGCATTCTGGTGTTAGAAAGGAAAATAGGGTACCACTGCCGAATGATCTCCAGTGACCTCGCCGTGCATTTGTGGGTGTCAGATGAGGCCTGTTTGTGATAATATAGCCTGTCAATACTCTTTATTCAACAACTTGCATTTATAGAGTGTCTTTCATGAAGCCAAAACAGCAAAAACTTGCATTTATAAAATGCCTTTAACATAAAAATCATCCCAAGTCACTTCATCGATAGGCATAAGAAAAACAGATGCTGAAAGGAAGAGGAGTGTCAGAAGGCTTGGTCTTCGAAATGGGGTTTGAGAAGATTTTTAAAGAAGAGGAGAGGTGTAGAGAGGCAAAAATATTTAGGGAGGAAATTCCAGAGAGTAGGACCCATAGGCAGTTGAGCTTCTGCAGTCAGTGGTAAGAGGAAAGGTGTTTCCACAAAAGGCTAGAACCAGATGGAATGTTTGGAGGGGGATATAGAGCTGGAAGAGATTGCAAAGATAGACTGGAGGGGGTCCATGGAGGGATTGAAAGGCAAGGTTTGGGGACTACAACAACAACAGCAACTTGTATTTATATAACGCCTTTAACGTAGTGAAACGTCCCAAGGTGCTTCAAGGAGTATTATGTGACAAAAATTTGACAGTCATATAAGTAGAAATTAGCGCAGGTGAAAGAGGTATGTTTTAAGGAGCGTCTTGAAGGAGGAAAGAGAGGTGGAAAGGTTTAGGCACGAAGTTCCAGAGCTTGGGGCCTAGCAACAGAAGGCATAGTCACCAATGGTTGAGCGATTATAGCTACATAGAAACATAGAAATTTACAGCGCAGAAGGAGGCCTTTCCGGCCCATCGTGTCCGCGCCGGCCGAGAAAGAGCCGCACGGCCCTTCATCAGCAGCCCTAAAGGTTACATATAAACCTATGAACAATGACGGAAAGGCAAGGAGCACCCAGCCCAACCAGTCCACCTCACACAACTGCGACACCCCTTATACTGAAGACATCCACACTCCACCCCAACCGGAGCCATGTGATCTCTTGGGAGAGGCAAAAACCCAGGCCAATTTAGGGACAAAAAAAAATCTGGGAAAATTCCTCTCCGACCCATCCAGGCGATCGAAACTAGTCCAGGAGGTCGCCCTGGCTGTATTCTATTCCCTACAGTACTTACTATTATATCTGCGCCGTCCAACAAAAGGTCATCCAGTCTAATCCCAATTACCAGCTCTAGGTCCGTAACCCTGCAGGTTACGGCACTTCAAGTGCCCATCCAACCATCTCTTAAAAGTGGTGAGGGTTTCTGCATCCACCACTCTTCCAGGCAGTGAGTTCCAGATCCCCACAACCCTCTCCGTAAAGAAGCCCCCCCCTCAAATCCCCTCTAAACCTTCCAGCAACCACCTTAAAACTATGCCACCTCGTAATAAACCCCTCCGGCAATGGCAGTAGACCCTTACTATCCACTATGTCCAAGCCCCTCAATATTTTGTACACCTCAATGAGGTCTCTTCTCAACCTCCTCTGTTCCAATGAGAACAAACCCAGCCTATCCAATCTGTCCTCATAACTAAGATTCTCCATTTCAGGCAGCATCCTAGTAAATCTCCTCTGCACTCTCTCTAGTGCAATCACGTCCTTCCTATAATACGGCGACCAGAACTGCACGCAGTACTCCAGCTGTGGCCTAACCAACGTATTATACAATTTCAGCATAACCTCCCTGCTCTTATATTCTATGCCTCGGCCAATAAAGGCAAGCATTCCGTATGCCTTCTTAACCACCTTATCCACCTGGCCTGCTGCTTTCAGGGATCTGTGGACAAGCACTCCAAGATCCCTTTGTTCATCTACACTATTAAGTGGCCTACTGCTTAATGTGCATACCCTTTCCTTATTAGCCCTCCCAAAGTGCATCACCCCACACTTCTCTGAATTAAATTCCATTTGCCACTGCTCTGCCCGCCTGACCAGTAGATTGATATCCTCCTGCAGCCCATGACTTTCCTCTTCATTATCAACCACACAGCCAATTTAGTGTCGTCTGCAAACTTCTTAATCATACTCCCTATATTCAAATTTAAATCGCTGATATATACCACAAAAAGCAAGGGACTCAATACTGAGCCCTGCCGAACTCCACTGGAAACATCCTTCCAGTCGCACAAACATCCATCAATCATTACCCTTTGCTTCCTACCTCCAAGCCAATTTTGGATCCAACTTGCCACTTCGCCCTGGATACCATGGGCTTTAACCTTCATGACCAGTCTACCATGCGGGACCTTATCAGAAGCTTTGCTAAAGTCCATATGTACTACATCGTACACAGTACCCTCATTGACTCTCTTGGTTACCACCTCAAAACATTCAATCCGGTTAGTCAAACACGATCTTCCCTTAACAATTATAATCGGGGATGCTCAGGAGGGCAGAATTAGAAGAGCGCAGACATCTCGGGATAGTGCGGGGGGGGGGGGGCGCGTGGGATGGGGAGGGGGAGGGCGCGGGCGCGTGGGATGGGGAGGGGGAGGACGCGGGCGCGGGGAATGGGGTGGATTGATGAGCTGGTAGAGATGGAGAGGTGCGAAGCCATGGAGGGATTTGAAAATAAGGATGAGAATTTTGAAATCGAGGCGTTGCTTAACCGGAAGCCAATGTAGGTCAACTGGGGGGGGAACGGGTGAGCGAGACTTGGTGTGAGTTAGGACATGGGCAGACGAGTTTTGGATCATTTCTAGTTCACATAGGGTTGAATGTGGGAGTGCATTGGAATAGTCAAGGCTAGAGGTAACAAAGGCATGGATGAGGGCTTCAGCAGCGGATGAACTGAGACAAGGGCGGAGAAGGGCGATTTTACGGAGGTGGAAATAGGAGATCTTTGGTAGGCTGCGCGCATATGTGGTCAAAAGCTCATTTCGGGGTCAACTATGACACCAAGATTGCAAACATTCTGATTCAGCCTCAGGCAGAAGTTGGGGAGAGAAAGAAAAAGAAAGACTTGCATTTATATAGTACCTTTCACGACCACCGGACATCTCAAAGTACTTTACAGTAAATTAAGTATTTTTGGAGTGCAGTCACTGTTGTAATGTGGGAAATATGGTAGCCAATTTGCACACAGCAAACTCCCACAAACAGCAATGTGATAATGACCAGATTTGTTTTTGTTATGTTGGTTGAAGGATAAATATCCTCTTCTCGGTTTTCCTCGCTGCAATGCTCCACCTCACACTCATCAAGCTCTCCGCGGGAGTGGAACTAAACTATAGAACCAGTGGGAACTTGTTCAAACTTCGTCGCCTCCAGACCAGATCCAAGACCGTCCCATCTTCTGTCATCGAACTACAGTACGCGGACGACGCTTGTGTCTGCACACATTCAGAGGCTGAACTCCCAAGTCATCATCAACATCTTCACCAAGGCGTTCGAAAGCATGGGCCTTGCACTAAACATCCGTAAGACAGAGGTCCTCCACTAACCTGACCCCGTCTCACAGCACAGAGTGTTCGACGATCTAGCCGTCAAATCTGGCACCAAGCTTATGGTCTATAGGGCTGTAGTGATAGCCACCCTCCTGTATGGCTCAGAGACGTGGACCATATACAGTAGATGCCTCAAATCGCTGGAGAAATACCACCAACGATGCCTCTGCATTCCCCTGGGAGGACAAATGCACCAACGTCAGTGTTCTCGACGAGGCCAACATCCCCAGCATCGAAGCACTGACCACACTCGTCCAGCTCCCTTGGGCGGGCCACATTGTTTGCATGCCGGACACAAGACTCCCAAAGCAAGCGCTCTACTCGGAGCTCCTACACGGTAAACGAGCCCCAGGTGGACAGAGAAAACATTTCAAGGATACCCTCAAAGCCTCCTTGAAAAAGTGCAACATCCCCACTGACACCTGGAAGTCCCTGGCCAAAGACCGTCCGAAGTGGAGGAAGAGCATCCGGAAGAGCGCTGAGCATCTCGAGTCTCGTCGCTGAGAGCATGCAGGCAGCGGAAGGAGTGTGCAGAAAACCAGACTCCCCACCCATCCAATGACTGTCTGTCCCACCTGTGACCAAGACTGTAATTCCCGTATTGGACTGTTCAGCCACCTGAGAACTCACTTTTGGAGTGGAAGAAAGTCTTTCTCGATTTTGAGGGACTGCCTATGATGATAATGATTGGCCAGGACACCAGGGATAACTCCCTGCTGCTCTTCAAGATAGTACCATGGGATCTTTTACATCCACCTGAGAAATCTCAGACGGATGATTTTCTCGTTTTCGGGAAGACCGTGAATATGGGTTGAGGAGTTTACATGGAGGGAGAGATTAAGGGAGGAGAGGAGGCTCGTGAACTCAGGAGAGAGAGAGCATGATGAATTGAGATGGAGGTTGAAATCACCGAGGATGAGAAGTCGTTCGGAGCAGAGGGAGGAAAATAGTGAAGAATTATTGGTAATAAAATTTTTGTGTTACTTGGGTGAGTGTTGGAGAACAAGAAATTTAAATGAGGTGAGAGGGGTGGAATAAGGTGAGATGCTGAAAGGAGGAGAAAGTGCCGGAGGATTAGGGAGACAGACCAAGGTGTGATTTGGTGATGAGAGCCACACCGCCAACACGACGGTCTGGGCGGGGCAAGTGGTGGAAGGTATAGCCAGGCGGGGAGGCTTCATTTAAGGGCAAGGTGTCATCGCCCCTCATCCAGGTTTCCATCAGGGCCATGATGTCGATGCTATTAACCACGACAAGCTTATGGATGGGAAGGGCCTTGTTCACAAACGAACGGATGTTCTGGAGGGAGATGAGGAGAGGGTCGGTGATGGTTGCACCACTGCCTGCGTCCACAGGATCAGGGCTGGGGGTGAGTTGGACGGGAAAGAGATTGGCAAGATTAGCCCCCAGTCAGTGCACTGGGCTGGAAGGTCGGCGAGAGAGTAGGATGGGATAGTTATGATTGCTGCTTGGAAGGAGGCAGTGACGAGTGCCTTGATGGGCCCTTCGTAGGATGCCAAGGGAGGCAAAGAGGGAAGCTGTAGTATTATCTAGGAAGGGGTCAAGCCTGGGACAGTGGCAGGAGAGTAGGAAGGTCGAAGAGTAATGAAGCATTGGGGTCGGGATTTGGGCAGGCAGAGTATCCGAGAGAGGAAAGGAGGCATGACGACAGGAGAGAACGGTCAGGGAGGGATAGAGAGAAAAAGGAATGAGGGAGCAAAGTGGAAAAAATATTGAATGGCTCGGGTCTGGAGCAGCAGCCAAAATGCACATGCGAATGGACAGAGGAAAAACCCAGGTTACATAGGCCTGTTTAAATGTCATAGTTCATGAGATCCAATAGTAGAGAGACCAGGGTCAAAGTCAGAGGTCCCATGGAAGGACAAAGTCAACATGAACAGGATAGGCCTCGAACCGTTGTCCGAAGCAGGCGAAAGAAGTCCAGAAGCTATTTGTAGTGAAGAGAGATCGAGGATGTGCTGTTGGAAGGAGAGTTGGTAGCGGTGCAGAAAGGTGGTGATGGCGACTTTGACACAGTTTGTGGATCGTGGTAGATCGTTGTAAAAACTGCAGCCAGCAACCAGCAAAGTTGAAAACCGGTAGAGGAGTGAACCGGCAGCTGTCACAGGGGGCCAGCAGAACTGAAAAACCAGTAAAACGGGTTCAGAGACACAGCCGTAGTTAAAAGGAAAAATAAATTTTGCAGCAGAGATGGAGAAGCAGCAGGTAATCTTGCAGTATAATCCAGTGTAGTCCAGTGCGGAAACGTAGCAGTGTAATCCAGTGTAGTTCAAAGCAGAAACTTAGTCCAGTGATGTCCACCGAAGTCCAGGAGATCGGTAACCAATTTGACACAAGAACAGAGCGAAGACGTGAAGTTAACCAGTGTAGGTCAGCGAGGATGAGGTGATGTGTAAGTGAGACTTAGTGCAGACAGGATGCAGAGGTTTGTACAAGTTGGAGTTTTTGGATGGTAGAGGAAAATTGGGCAACAGGAGGAGCACTGGAATAGTCAAGTCTGGCAATGAAAAGGGCATACCCGAGATTTCATTAGTAGAATAGAGGCAATGTTGTAGATATAGACGTAAATGATCTTAATGATGGAGAGAATATGTGGTTTGAAGCCATGCCTGAGGTCAGACAGGACACCAAGGTTGTGAACGATCTCATCGAGTCTGGGACAGTGGCTGGGAGGGAATGGAATTGCTAGCAAGGGGAAAGGAGTTTCTGGCATGGACTGAAGTGTTCTTGCCGATGTTGAGTGTACCAGGATGCTTTACTGAGTTATGCTTTTCTGAACTTGAGTGTACAAACATAGTGCATTTTGGTATGAAGAATAAGGAGGACATTTACTTCTTGGAAAAAAAAATCTAAATGGAGTAAAGGGGTAAAGGGACCTTCGGGTACAAAGACTCATCAGTAAAAGTAGCAACGCTGGATTAAAAAAAGCTAAAAAGGTGTAAACATTGCACTGGGGTTCATTTCTAGAGGAATAGAATTCAAAAGCAGAGAAGTTATGTTAAACTTGTATAGAATCTTGGTTAGACCACACATAGTTCTGGTCTTCATATTACAAAAAGGATATAGAAGCACTGAGGGAAATGTATAAAAGATTTACAAGGATAGTACCATAACTGAGAGGGTACAAATATCAGGAAAGGCTGAATGGGCTCGAGCTCGTTTCCCTAGAAAAGAGAAGGCTGAAAGGTGACCTGATAGAAGTCTTTAAAATTATTAAGAGATTTGACAGTATAGACATTAGAGAAGATGTTTCCAATAGTGGTGGAGTCCAAAACTAGGGACAGTCACTAATCAGTCTCTCCAGAAATTCATGAGATACTTATTTACTCGGAGTGGTGAGAATGTCAAACTCGCAACCACATGGACTGGTTGAGGCGAACAGCATAAATGCATTTAAAGGGAAACTAGGTAAGTACATGAGGGAGAGAGGAATAGAAGGCTATGTTGACCAGGTGAGATGAAGTAAGGTTTTGACAAGGCTGTGGTGGAACATTAACAATTTGGCCAACTGTTACTGTGCTGTACATTTTATGTAATACCTGAGAGATGTGAGTAGGCAGTGTAAGAAAAAGAAATGGTGAATGAATGTGGGACCAAAGTTGTAGATTGGTGAAAGCTTTTGGAGATGGGGACAAAGGTAGTAAAGTGATGAGGTTTGGTTGAAGACTCTGTCACTGATTGATTAAATAAACGTAAGTGAAGAACACAGTATACTAGAGTCAGAAGAGCGGAACATAAGAACATAAAAAATAGGAACAGGAGTAGAGCCTGCTCTGCCATTTAATACGATCCTGGCTGATCCAATCGTGGACTCAGGTCCATTTCCCTGCCCGCTCTCCATAACCCCTTATTCCCTTATCGTTTAAGAAACTGTCTATTTCTGTCTTAAATTATTCAATGTCCCAGCTTCCACAGCTCTCTGAGGCAGCCAATTCCACAGATCCACAACCCTCTAAGAAATTTCTCCTCAGCTCTGTTTTAAATCGGCGGTCCCTTATTCTAAGATTATACCCTCTAGTTCTAGTCACCCCTATCAGTGGAAACATCCTCTCTGTATCCACCTTGTCAAGCCCCCTCAATCGTATACGTTTCGATAAGATCACCTCTCATCCTTCTGAACTCCAATGAGTAGAGGCTCAACCTACTCAACCTTTCCTCATAAGTCAACCCCCTCATCTCTGGAATCAACCTTGTGAACCTTCTCTGAACTGCCTCCAAAGCAAGTATATCCTTTCGTAAATATGGAAACCAAAACCGCACGCAGTATTCCAGGTGTGGCTTCATCAATACCCTGTACAACTGTAGCAAGACATCCCTGCTTTTATACTCCATCCCCTTTGCAATAAAGGCCAAGATTCCATTGGCCTTCCTGATCACTTGCTATACCTGCATACTAACCTTTTGTGTTACATGCCCAAGTATCCCCAGGTCCTGCTGTACTGCAGCACTTTGCAATCTTTCTCCATTTAAATAATAACTTGCTCTTTTATTTTTCCTGCCAAAATGCATAACCTCACATTTTCCAACATTATACTCCATCTGCCAAATTTTTGCCCTCTCACTTAGCCTGTCTATGTCCTTTTGCAGATTTTGTGTTCAAGCAGACGCAACATGGATTCATGAAGGGGAAATCATGTTCAACTAATTTACTGGAATTGTTTGAGGATATAACCAGCATGGTGGATAGAGGTGTACCAATGGATGTGGTGTATTTGGATTTCCAAAAGGCATTCGATAAGGTGCCACACAAAAGGTTACTGCAGAAGATAAAGGTACGCGGAGTCAGAGGAAATGTATTAGCATGGATAGAGAATTGGCAAACTAACAGAAAGCAGAGAGTCGGGATAAATGGGTCCTTTTTGGGTTGGAATTCGGTGGTTAGTGGTGTGCCACAGGGATCGGTGCTGGGCCCACAACTGTTTACAATATACATAGATGACCATAAGAGGCGACAGAGTGTAGTGTAACAAAATTTGCAGATGACACAAAGGTTAGTGGGAAAGCGGGTTATGTAGAGGACACAGAGAGGCTGCAAAGAAATTTAGATAGGTTAAGCGAATGGGCTAAGGTTTGGCAGATGGAATACAATGTCGGTAAATGTGAGGTGATCCACCTTGGGGGGAAAAAAAACAGTAAAAGGGAATATTATTTGAATGGGGAGAAATTGCAACATGCTGCGGTGCAGAGGGACCTGGGGGTCCTTGTGCATGAATCCCAAAAAGTTAGTTTGCAGGTGCAGCAGGTAATCAGGAAGGCGAATGGAATGTTGGCCTTCATTGCGAGAGGGATGGAGTACAAAAGCAGGGAGGTCCTGCTGCAGCTGTACAGGGTATTGGTGAGGCCACACCTGGAGTACTGCGTGCAGTTTTGGTCACCTTACTTAAGGAAGGATATACTAGCTTTGGAGGGGGTACAGAGTCGATTCACTATGCTGATTCTGGAGATGAGGGGGTTACCGTATGATGATAGATTGAGCAGACTGGGTCTTTACTCGTTGGAGTTCAGAAGGATGAGGGGTAATCTTATCGAAACATTTAAAATAATGAAAGGGATAGACAAGATGGAGGCGGAGAGGTTGTTTCCACTGGCTGGGGAGACTAGAACTAGGGGGCACAGCCTCAAAATAAGGGGGAGCCAATTTAAAACCGAGTTGAGAAGGAATTTCTTCTCCCAGAGGGTTGTGAATCTGTGGACTTCTCTGCCCAAGGAAGCAGTTGAGGCTAGCTCATTGAATGTATTCAAGTCACAGATATAGATTTTTACCCATTAAGGGTTACGGGGATCGGGCGGGTAAGTGGAGCTGAGTCCACGGCCAGATCAGCCATGATCTTGTTGAATGGCGGAGCAGGCTCGAGGGGCTAGATGGCCTACTCCTGTTCCTAATTCTTATGTTCTCCTCACACATTGCTTTTCCTCTCATCTTTGTATCGTCAACAAACTTGGCTACGTTACATTCGGTCCCTTCCTCCAAGTCGTTCATATAGATTGTAAATAGTTGGGGTCCCAGCATTGATCCCTGCGGCACCCCACTAGTTACTGATTGCCAACCCAAGAATGAACCATTTATCCCTACTCGCTGTTTTCTGTTTGTTAGCCAATCCTCTATCCATTCTAATATATTATCCCCAACCCCGTGAACTTTTATCTTGTGCATTAATCTTTTATGTGGCACCTTGTCAAATGCCTTCTGGAAGTCCAAGTACACCACATCCACTGGTTCCCCTTTATCCACCCTGTTTGTTACATCCTCCAAGAATTCTAGCAAATTTGTTAAACATACTGGAATATATAACTGGAGAAGATTGCAGAAATATGGTGGAGCGAGGCCATGGATGGATTTTCAGATTGAAAGCAAGGATATTGATAATGGTTATGAGAGGGGAAATTGAGAATCAATGGAGATGGTAAAGAAAGAAAGGCTTGTATTTATATAGCGCCTTTCACAACCACTGGATGTCTCAAAGCGCTTTACAGCCAATTAAGTACTTTTTTGAAGTGTTGTCATAGTTGTAATATAGCCTGGAAATCTGCGCGGTGCCGGCCTGCCAGACCATTAGCAGGCCGGGGCCATTGGAGGGAGCCGCGTGCAGCAACATACCACTGCAGGGAGCAGCACGTGCTGCTGCAGGAGGGCGATGGCTACGAAGTCAGGTCGCTGATTGCAGTGTGGGCAGGAACGGCAAGAGTTTGTAGATGGAAGTGACCGGGGCCCAGGAGAAGCGTGAGTTTGGGGCTCAGAGGAGCCGAGGACAGCATCGGCCAGCTCACACTGCGATGTGTGCGTGCTGGGTCTGTGCAGCAGAGCTGGTCTCCACTCGTCTTGGTTAATCCTTGCCACTGGATCAAGGCCTAGCACTGTCAAGCCCGTGTGGTGGCTGGTGTACAACGGTCACCACATGTTAAAAAAAATCCACGCACAGGCATCTTCCACCCTTCAAGATCTGGAATTTTAGTTTGGGATCTGGAACATTGAAACACCGATGAACTCGCCCCTTTTCGGTCTGGAAGCAAGTCATCCTCGCTTCGAGGGACTGCCTATTATGATGATAGAAAAGGTGGCAGCTAGTTTGCGCTCAGCCAGCTCCCACAAACAACAATGTGATAATGACCAGATAATCTGTTTTTGTTATGATGATTGAAGGATATTCACCAGGACATTGGGGATAACTCCCCTGCTCTTCTTTGAAATAGTGCAATGGGACCTTTTCCGTCCACTGGGTCTTTACTCGTTGGAGTTCAGAAGGATGAGGGGTGATCTTATAGAAACATTTAAAATAATGAAAGGGATAGACAAGATAGAGGCAGAGAGGTTGTTTCCACTGGTCGGGGAGACTAGAACTAGGGGGCACAGCCTCAAAATGCGGGGGAGCCAATTTAAAACCGAGTTGAGAAGGAATTTCTTCTCCCAGAGGGTTGTGAATCTGGAATTCTCTGCCCAAGGAAGCAGTTGAGGCTAGCTCATTGAATGTATTCAAGTCACAGATATAGATTTTTACCCAATAAGGGAATTAAGGGTTACGGGGAGCGGGCGGGTAAGTGGAGCTGAGTCCACGGCCAGATCAGCCCTGATCTTATTGAATGGCAGAGCAGGCTCGAGGGGCTAGATGGCCTACTCCTGTTCCTAATTCTTAAGTTCTTATGTTCACCCAACAGGGGGGCCTCGGTTTAATGTCTCATCCGAAAAACGGCACCTCCGAATGACTTTTGTGCTCGAGTCTCGAGTGGGACTCGAACCCACAACTTCTGACTCAGAGGCGAGGGTGCTATCCACTGAGCCACTGGCTGACAAGGCAAGGACAGGGTGGCAGATGTGATTCAGTGATTCTATGTTCAGGCTGGAGTATGGATTAAATGAGTGCTACAATTCTGGATGAGTTGGAATAAGGTGAACCTCGAGAGTCTGACAAAGGGGAATTTGGAGGGATCAAGCCTTGAGGTGGCAAAGGTGTGTGTGAGGATCTCGGAGTAGGCAGTTTAAGTTACAGAAGTGGCGGAAATCAGTCTCGGCAGTGTTGAACTGAAGAAAGTTTTGCTGATCTGTGACTTGATTTTCAGGTAGCAGGATGACGATTATGAAGTCAAGGGTAATGGTTGAGAGGTAAAGTTGCATGGCATCAGCATATATGAAAGCTGACCTCTCATGCTTATGAATTATGTTGCTGAGGAGAAAAACCAAGAGTGAGTACCAGGAGGGAGGTATGGATGGATCTTGGAGCTGCTGCAGGCGACCGTGCAGGAGAAACCATTAATGGAGATGTGCGGACTATTTTGTGATGAGTCGGAATAAGCTGTGCTTTAAGTGCTGACATAGAGGTGAGCCATGAAGGAAAGAAGAATGGAAGTATCAACTAGGTTAAAATTCAGAGTATGAGGAACGATAGTGCACTGTGGTCACAGCCGCACAGGACACCTTTAGCAGGACACCTAAAGATGAAAACCAGCCTGAGGGGAGTAATGGGCGCAGTGGTGGGTGGCACATGTGAAAAGTGACCGCTTTGATGGATTACTAGAGGAAAATCTGTAGACTAGGTATGTGGTCATCTGTTAATATTTTTGTTGGACACTGAGCGGATGTAGCAGGCTAGTCTACCTGCATAGGAGAGCTTTTGCTTCTGTTTGTTTTATTCTGAAAATCATCCCTTATGTAAACTTTTGTCCTGTGGTTATTCATTAAGGTGTCCTAGCAGTTTCCTTGTCAACTCTCCCGACAAGTATTGCTTTGATAATAACAAGATTTATGTATTCAGTGGACTTGGCTGAAGAGTAATTGACAGTTGGTAATTTCTGTTATTTGAATCACAGTCCTTCACAGACATAGAAGGATGTACCTTCCCGACATCTCATTAAGTAATGATTTGAAAAAAAATTTCCTAGAATTACTGGATTGCGGTTTATGTTGGGGAGGGGCATTAGCAGGAGCATCTTAAATCTTCTCGAATATATTTTTTTAAGTTTGATGCAATGTGTGCAAAAGATCATCTTTGAATAATTGCAATTATTGTAATTCTTTATCATTCCTCTGACCAGAATATAGGTAAGTATGTATATAATGTAACACTTTGTGACACAAAACTAGAATTTCCATTTTTTTGGCTGCTCCAGTCATGCAGGTTCTTGTGCAGTTATATTATATTCCTCCTCCATTGGGATTCTGTGTGGGAAAACTAATTTGCTTGAACAAAAGAAGGCACACACTATCAAAAACAGTTCAATATCTGAGCTAATAAAGATAGTATTGAAGCTGTAGGGAAGCAAGATTCATCTGAATGTAGTTCAACTACAGAAGCCAAAATATCGAGAATAAGTAGCCCAGGAAACAGCCAAAAATGTAACATAGAAACATAGAAAATAGGTGCAAGAGTAGGCCATTCAGCCCTTCAATCTGATCATGGCTGATCATGCACTTCAGTACACCATTCCTGCTTTCTCTCCATATCCCTTGATCCCTTTAACCGTAAGGGCCTAGTAACATGGCGTTTAGCAACTGGGAACACAGAAGTAGAACCTGCTCATGTGCACATCCAACATATGTATGTATACAGTTTACAGTAGAGATAATGATGAGAAGCAGTAATCCTGATAATTTTTCCGGCCTTAGCGAAGGGTTGGCACCTCTTTGTTCCATCACAGATTAGCCAACTAATAACACATCTTCCTGGTTTATATGGCACCACAGCAGGTGCTACATTTGCTCAGTGCACTTTGGGGGAGCTGCAGTACATTTCTAGGTGTGCAATATGAAGTCACAGGGTAAAACACAAGAACATGGTGAGCAAAATATTGGCCTAGCTACTGCAGTTTATAGGAACTCAATGATAGGTAATGGGTTCAGGAAGAGATCAAGGAATAAATGTCTCATAAAATTAAGTTTCTTGCTTCACACAAAATAAAATGTGTACGTTGAAAGATACTGCACTCTCTCAGGGTATGGATGACAGTCATAAGCTGTTCAACTGAACCTGGCAAGTTTGTTACAGCCGTGTGCAGCACCCATTCATTGGTTATTCTGGTTATTCTCCATCTTGCTTTAACAATCATTGTGACAGTCGATACCCCATGGAATTTTATTATAACAGCATCTCGCAATAGCCTTGGGTAGAGCAAATCATATAGAAAAATAACTTTCTGTTTTGGGCTAAATGAGCACTATGCCTGAGGTCATTACACACAGCAAGCCAGCTTTTATTTTATTCGTTCATGAGATTTGTGCATCGCTGAAAAGGCCAGCATTTATTGCCCATCCCTAACTTCCCTTCAGAAGGCGGTGGTGAGCCGCCATCTTGAACCGCTGCAGTCCGTGTGGTGAAGGTACGCTTGCAGTGCTGTTAGGGAGGGAGTTCTCGGATTTTGACCAGCGACGATGAAGGAACGGCGATATATTTCCAAGTCACGATGGTGTGTGACTTGGAGGGGAACTTGGAGGTGGTGGTGCTGTTCCCATGGGTCTGCTGCCTTTGTCCTTCTAGGTGGTAGAGGTCGTGGGTTTGGGAGGTGCTCCCGAAGAAGCCTTGGTGAGTTGCTGCAGTGCATCTTACAGATGGTACACACTGCAGCCACGGTGCGCCGGTGATGGAGGGAGTGAATATTTAAGGTGGTGGATGGGGTGCCAATCAAGTGGGCTGCTTTGTCCTGGATGGTGCCGAGCTTCTTGAGTGTTGGAGCTGTGCTCATCCAGGTAAGTGGGGAGTATTCCATCATACTCCTGCCTTGTGCCTTGTATATGGTGGAAAGGCTTTGGGGAATCAGGAGGAGAGACATTCTGCAGTTATAAAGCTCCTACTTACTATTCTCAAGACTGGAAAATGAAAGTGATTCCAAAGTTGTGGAATTTGACATTTATTTTTGCTTGCAGTAATATAGAAAGGAGCCTTTCAAGTTTTTAAATTCGGTAACATTTATTTTTTCCTAAATTTGAAATGATTCACTTTTACAGGGGGACTATCCTGGAGTTCATATTGAGTGTCGCTTTATTCCCTTCCCCACTACTATAGTTCTGTAAAATATAAAATTGTGTTCTGCCATACTTCCCTATCTTTAAATACATGCAGGATTTTGGTGACCTTTAACTCTCTCAACCTTTCTTGAAGTCTGTCTGTCTTCCAAACCCCCACCCCCACTCCCTCCACCTCTGTGCAGTATCTTGAGATGCTTTGCTGTTGAAGACTCTTAAGTGAAAGCTGTTTGTTATTGTTGCTGTTTGCCAAGGTGATTTGATGACCAGATAGTTGGATTTATTAACCTTCCTCAAATTATATCTTGTGTATGCAGATTTTCATAGTTACCGTTGCTGGCAGGGCTGCACCGACAGGTTTGATCTGTCGATATTGTGGACACGGCGTATGGGTCGGGAGATTGCCAAAAGTACGACGCAATTGCCATCTGCGTCGTTGCGCGTCGCGCACCTCTCCCCGGTGGTACTTGGAAGAGGTACCCGAGGATCCTGCTGACCGGGTTTTCGCCGCGGAGGGTCAAATCGCGGCGAAAATCCGTCGCGAAGATTTTAGGCCAATTTCAGCTATTAAAACATTATTTTATTTAAATGATTTAGGATACTTAAATGTGTGAAATTGTACACAATACATAGATAATTCTATGAATATTTAGAATTTAGTCGTTATCTTTTTATTTTGTACTGCTGTATTCTGCCAGGCAATAAGTTGTGTGCTTTCTTAATATTATTTTGAATTGCAAACCAGATGACACTGCAGGCTTTCTTGTAGTTTTTAAATAGGTAGATTAGGTGTGCTAAATTTTATTGTACGTTATTTCACAGCACTCGACAGAGTGGCAGTTGCACCATCTACCTTCATTTTTTACCTTTTTATTATTCAGTAAAATCTTATTCACTTCCAGTGGAGAGTTTGACGGATGATAATTGTATTTCGACTGAATGCACTGAATGATTATGAAGGGAGAAAGGACACATAGAGAATGATCTGTATTTTAATTGCTTCTTTTAAATCATGAGTAATGTTAAAACTATGTTCTATTTTGAAATATTTTGTTTGTTCAATCGCAAAGACAGGTAAAACATGATTTGCCAATTTTGCTTCCTGTGTCCTATTTTTAAAATCCCATATTGCAGTAAAATACAAAGCTAAACACACATAATTTTCATCTGTGCATCTAAATTATTGCTGTGCTGAGCTTTTCAACTGATGGCTTTCCAATCAGATTATTCTCGAGAGGATTTTCAAAAGGATGCTTCATATTCTGAATAATTTAACCTATAGTATACTCTGCATTACCCCAATTGAATATATTTTAAAATAAGTATTATTGAGTGTGGTGTCAAACATTGGCTAGTGGTAGAACTCTTGTCTCTGACTCAGAAGATTGTGGGTTTAAACTTCACTCCAGAGATCTGAGCACATAATCCAGTCTGATACTCCCAGTGAAGTACTGAGGGAGTGCTGCACTCTGGTGCCATCTTTCGGATGAGATGTTAAACTTTGGTATAAAAAAAGACCCTATGCACTATTTTGAAGAAGAGCAGGGAAGTTCTCCTGGTGTCTTGGCCAATATTCATCCCTCAACCAACATTACTAAAACAGATTATTTGGTTATGTATCTCATTGCTTTTTGTGGGACATTGCTGTGTCCAAATTAGCTGCCGTGTTTTCTACATTTAATAGTGAAGAGAAAAAGAAGGAAGATTTGCACTTATATAGTGTCTTTCACGACCACTGGACATCCCAAAGCACTTCACAGCCAATGAAGTACTTTTTGAAATGTAGTCACTGTTGTAATGTAGGAACGCAGCAGCTAATTTGCAGACAACAAGCTCCCACAAACAGCAATGTGGTGATGACCAGATAATCTGTTTTTAGTGATGTTGATTGAGGGATTAATATTGGCTAGGACACTGGGGATAACTCCCCTGCTCTTCATTGAAAAAGAGCCATAGGATCTTTTACATCCATCTGAGGGGGCAGACGGGGCCTCGGTTTAATGTCACACCTCCGATAGTGTGGCACTTCCTCAGTACTGTACTGGAGTGTCAGCCTAGATTTTTGTGCTCAGGTCTCTGAAGTGGGACTTGAACCCACAACTTCAGAGGTGAGGGTGCTTAGCCACAGCTAACAGTGACTACACTTCAAACATACTTCATTAGCTGTAAAGCCCAGCAATGTGACATCCTGAGGTTGTGAAAGGCACTATATAAATGCAAATTATTTCCTTTATACTTCTAATGTTTTTCTAAAATGTTGTTTCAAAAACACACCCTTGATCTGGTAGGATAAGCCCTATAGCCCTATCTCTCCCCCTCACCTTCCCTAAATTTTGGCCTGTTGTGGAAGTACATCAACAATGCAGCTTCATGATGCAATTAGTTTGAAATGGATTGAAGACTGTGTCCCCCATTCATGTATGAATGGGTGCCTGAAACCATGTCCGCTGCAGGAAGGAGAGTGGCTGATGTAATAAAATTGGTATTGCACTGTGAAGAATTTTTAATGCTGGTAAGAGTTATTTTTAATTGTACATGCACAACATTTTTATTAGGGCATATAGTTGTTGGTCTATTGCATTCTCATGGGCAGATAGAAAATGTGTTTTTTTTCTCTGCCTTTGTTTTCTACCCTTCATTTTCTGTGTCTTTCACTCTTTTTGTTTCCCTCTTTCTGTAAATTCATCACTTTGTTATCTCTCTTGTCTTCCATTCACTTCCTATACCTGACAATATAACTTGTGTTTGTCTTTATATCTCTGATCCTTCCCTTCTCTCTCATTTTCTTTTCCATTATTGTTTAAATTTGCTTTTTCTTTTTTCCTTCTAATTTTCCTACATTACATTACAACATTACAACACTTCATTGGCTGTAAAGTGCTTTGGAATGTCCAGTGGTCGTGAAAGGTGTTTTATAAATGCATGACTTTTCTTTGTGTGTGTCTGTCTTTGTGTTTGTCTGTTTTTCTCTGTTTGTCTGCCTGTCTCTGTCCTTTCTGTCTTTCTTTCTGATTGGGTGTGATCGAGCAGAGAGGTTGAGAGGGTCTGGGAGTTTGGCATCTAATTGTGCTGGGGGGAGGGGAGATTTGGGTCTTGGGGAACAGAGGAGCTGAGCAAATTAGTAGATTAACATGAAGCTACACTTGGAAGTAACAAAGTCTCTGGAGTGAAGTTTAAAATCATAACTCTCCGACTCAGGCAACATTTTTTTAAAAAGCGAAGATTTAAAAAAAAAACATAGTGAAATAGATATGAAAATATGGTTTAAAATGGTTCTATTTTGCACAGAATAAAAGAAATGGCCTGTGGGGATCTGACTGACCTGTAGTTATCATGGATCAATTGGCAATATTGGGGTCGGGGACTCTACAGTATTGCTGTATTAGGGACTTTTATGTTCAGATCCGAGATGATCAGAGCTTTGAAGTTTGAACAAGGTTTTAATGTGTGTTGGAACTCCAGGCTCTTAATAATGAATGGAAAAATATGCCTGCATTCAATAATTTTCCATGCAGCATATTGTGATACAATTCTAAAATATTTCAGCAAAATAATCATTTTATAATAAATCCTGTATTCCCAAATAAACATTATACACAAGATTAATGGTAAAGGAATCCAAACGCAATATCAGAGTGTTTGAATTTCATTTATAACTAAACCCAATATCCATTCCTAAAGAGGCGACAAATTGCTTTTTTAACGTAAAAAGCCAGAATCCATATTGATACTCTTGATTCCAGAAAATAGCATACAGTACTTGCATGCTTTTGCTAAAGTTCTTGAACATTCATGTGAAACAGCAAATAGGAATGTTGCTATTTTACAGATTTACTGTAGATAATGGCACTGTAACGTACTTTGGTCCCTAGTTAGTAATTTATGCATCAGACCTGTTCAACTAAACCTCATTAGTAAAAGGCTTCCTTTTGACAGGGTAATAAATCGAACTAATAGATTTTTCTGTGCTTTGTATTCTTTGGGCTGTGGTACAAAATTCTGCATTTCAAATTATTTGGGCTACAATGGAAGTATATTCTAAGAAGTTGAGTTCAAAGCAAGTAATTCATTTCAAAACATACTTTAAATCCTTCATTTATACTGACTTGTAGATTGACTTGTTCTAGAATGGCTGAGCAATACAAGCAGCCTATAAAATTAGGTTCTAGGGTTACATTATGCACCAAATTTCTCTTTCCTTTGCAATAGTTCACCGGTGTGGTCAGTTCCCTAATGTCAGTTGAATTCCACTGAATAGAATTTGAGAGGTCGACAGCAGAAATCTCCAGTATTTTTCTTTATATTTTCCATTCCATTTTGCCTTTGTTCCTGTTTAGATTTCTATATTTTCCAGACTCTGGTTTGTGTTATAGTGATTATGATTGAAGACATGTTAAAATTTAAGAGAGTAAGGGGCTGAAATTGTGTACCGTCCCGTTTGACACCTCTCATGTCAAAATGCTGACTGATATGACAAATTATTATAAAATCAGATTTCATTTCCAACTACAAAGAAAACGAGCCAATTTACTGGTAGAATTGCCAAGAGGTTGTCATGCTTCAACTGGTAGCACCGCACTCTGCTGTGCTGATGATGACGACGTAATCACCGTGCGAAGTGACTCATTTTCGCCCTGGAGCAAAAATTCAGTTGTGTCCCCTAAAGCCACTCGCGGGGCGAGAATTGGCCAATTTATCGGTCACGGCCGCCTTCCTGTTTGATCGCGAAGTCCATGCCGCGATCTTGTAGCCCAGCACTCCGCTTATGTGCCAGGCTGCTGCCATGGCACCCCGCTCCCTGGTGATTTAGGGATGGCCCTGTTTTCCACATGCAGAGTCAGTAACTTGGCCCTCCCCTTTCATCATGCTCCATGGAAATTCACCAGCCTGAGTTTTTCTCTCTGAAGGCTTCAGAACGGGTTCTCCCATTTGAGAATGACAGGTGGAGAAATACTTTCCGAAAGGTCTGGGACCGATCAAATTAACAGTTAAACTCAACAAAATGTTGGCATTTGAATTGAGTGGCTTGGGCCTCCTTCAGATAACTGGCTCAGATGTGATGATTCATTGTTGCAATTATTACACCAGAATAAAATAGTGCATGTTTTTTTGAATTAAGCTGGTTTTTAACTGTGACAGAAAGACAAGCCAATACCATGATAAATACCAGGCAAAAAAAAAATCTTCATAGACAGCTAGCTCCAAGGACTGCCAATGCCACTTTGGTATGTGAGAGTGACCCAAGGATGAATCTGATATTTTTACCCCTCTGGGAATGGACCTGGCCTCTGCGAGCTGCTTTCTCACAAAAATGTGAGATTAGAAATTCATGAACATGGGATGTCTTGCGCACAACCCCACAACCCACTGCTCTGTGACACTATGTTGGTGCTGTGGTAATTTCATTTATTACCCTAAATATTCAAGTTTTCACAGTATAGGATTTCTGCTGTTTGCTATTTATAGTAAAATCAAACAAGTGTATGAAAGACACATTTATGATTTTTCTATAAACAATGAACAGCAGAAATCTTCCCCCTAAATGTGATTTGTGTAGTTCAACGTGCTTAATTATTTCCTGTCTGACTTCCCCTGTTCATATCTTTATTAGGCTCATTAAGTGCAGAGCTTCACATGGTACCGTCAATATTGTACATAGTCCAATACATTTCAATAATAGTGTGGCATCTTCGTATCCTATCTGTGCCTTGCTATCATTAACAATAGCATAGTCCCTTTCATACTAAGGGAGGCTGAGTTTATGCATATTGCTCAGCAAGAGCAACTTTGCTGATTCTAAAGTGTTTTCATTCTCCTGAAGGAATATAAGTAAACTCTGCCTCCATTCATTTGAAACTGACTCTCAACTATAGAGATAATGGGAGACTGAGAAAGGACACACAGCAAGAAAACAAAAGGGAAAGAAACAATTAAAAGGAAAAGTAAAGCAAATAATAGTACCAGGCAATTAATATCGCCAACAAGCGAGAGTCGAACCACCTCTCCATGACATTCAATGACATTACCATTGCCAAATCCCCCCCATTGACCAAACATTTAACTGGACCAGCCACACACATACTGTAGCCACAAGAGCAGGTCAGGCTGGGGTATTCTGCACTGAGTGTCTCACCACCTGATTCCCCAAAGCCTTTTCACCATCTACAAGGCACGAGTCAGAAGTGTAATGGAATACTCTCCACTTGCCTGGATGAGTGCAGCTCCAACAAAACTCGAAGCCTGACACCATCCAGGACAAAGCAGTCCGCTTGATTGGCAGCACATTCACCACCTTCAACGTTCACTCCCTCCATCACCGGTGCATCGTGGCTGCAGTGTATATCATCTACAGGATACACTGCAGCAACTCACCAAGACTTCTTCGACACCACCAAACCTGCAACCTCTACCACCTAGAAGGACAAGGGCAACGGAACACCATCAGCTGCAAATTGTCACAGGACAGAGAGTGGAGAGCACTGGTTCAAACAATCACAGGACAGAGAGTGGAGAGTGTTATGTATGTAAACTTTACTAGTGTGTAAGACTTGCCACCAGGGGGCGCACCTGTTGGAGACCCAAGGGTCACCTGCACGCCCAGGGCAAGCAGGTATAAAAGGCAGTCTACATGCTGCTTCCTCACTCGAGTTACATTAAAGAGACCAAGGTCACAACAGTTTGAGCTTACAGTATAGTCTTGTGCAGTTATTCTGAACATAACAATTGGCGACGAGTAACAGCTCACGAACTTTTACGCAGTTATGGCTGCCGTTGGTATTCTTGAGATTTGTTGAGGGTGATGATTGGGAAGCCTTCGTTGAGCGTCTTGGCCAACGAGCTGGATATGGAAGATACCGCGGTCAAGCGCAGGGCTATTCTCCTCACCGTTTGTGGGTCTACGATATATGGCCTCGTCAAAAATCTGCTCGCACTGACGAAACCAACGGACAAGACGTATGCAGAGTTGTGCACTCTGGTTCGGGAACACCTCAAGCCGAAGAAGAGCATCTTAATGGCCAGGTATCACTTTTACATGCACCATCGCTCCAAGGGCCAGGACGTGGCAATCTATGTCGCCAACTTAAGACACCTTGCAGGACCATGCGAATTTGCTGGATTTTTGGGGGAAATGTTGTGGGACTTTTTCGTGCTTGGAATCGGCCACGAGGTCATTCTTCGCAAACTGCTGTGTGCCGAATCCCCAGATCTGAGCAAGGCCATCACGATAGCCCAGGCTTTCATGTCCACGAATGATAACACTAAACAAATATCTTTGCAGCATCAAAGCTCACCGGCAAGTACTGTGCATAAAATAACGCCTTCAGCAGCAGAACTGTACATGGCAGGGCCTACACGCTTGCAGAGGCCAGAAATATGATGACTCGGAGTCCGCTGTGGGGCGTAAATGCGAACCCATTAACACCATGTTGGTGTTGCAGGGGCAATCATCGAGCCCATCAGTGTCGATTCAAGCACTATGTGTGCAAGGACTGTGGAACAATGGGGCACCTCCAGTGAATGTGCAAACGTACTGCGACTCACCACGTGGCAGAGTCGGCAGACAATGCCCGATCCGCGCAGATCACGCTGAACGAGTAAGTGAGGCAACTCAACCCGAGGCTGAAGAGGAAGTGTATGGGTTATACACCTTTACCATCAAAAGGTCTCCGATAATGTTGAAAGTCAAATTAAACGGCATTCCAGTCTCCATGGAATTGGACACGGGGGTGAGTCAGTCAATTATGAGCCAGAAGGCTTTTGAGAAACTGTCGGGCAACAAGGCACAAAGGCTAAACTAAGCCCGATTCTCTCAAAGCTGCGCACTTACACCAAAGAGCTCATACCAGTCATTGGCAGTGTGGTAGTGAAGGTATCGTACGATGGAACTGTGCATGATTTATCACTCTGGATTGTACCAGGCGATGGCCCAACGCTATTCAGCAGAAGCTGGCTCGGAAAGATCCGATGGAACTGGGACGACATCAAAGCGCTGTCTTCGGTGGATGACGCCTCATGCACCCAAGTGCTAAACAAGTTCCCGTCGTTATTTGAGCCAGGCATTGGCAACATCACAGGCGCCAAAGTGCAGATCCATCTAGTCCCTGATGCACGGCCCGTTCATCACAACGCCCGAGCGGTTCCATATATGATGCGAGAGTAAGTAGAGATTGAGCTGGACAGACTTCAACGAGAGCGGATCATATCGCCAGTTGAGTTCAACGAGTGGGCCAGTCCAGTTGTTCCGGTGTTGAAGAGCGATGGGATGGTCAGAATCTATGGGGGGACTACAAGGTAACGATCAACCGAGTCTCGTTACAGGACCAGTACCCACTACCCAAAGTGGATGACCTGTTCACAACGCTAGCGGGGGGAAGTCGTTCACCAAACTGGATCCAACTTCTGCTTACATGACACAGAAGCTGGCTGAACCTTCGAAAAAATTGACGTGCGAAGGATTGTTCATATACCACAAATGCCCTTTTGAGATTCGCTCGGCCGCGGCCATCTTCCAGAGGAACATGGAGAGTCTGCTGAAATCGGTTCCACGCACTGTGGTGTTTCATGATGACATCCTGATTACTGGTCGCAACACCACCGAACACTTGCATAACCTGGAAGAGGTTCTAAAGCAACTGGACAGAGTGGGACTCGGGTTGAAACGCTCCCGTGTTTTTTCCTGGCGCCAGAGGTTGAATTTTTGGGGAGAAAGATTGCGGCGGACAGCATCAGACCCACGGAGGTCATCAAGAATGCACCCAGACCATAGAATGTGATGGAGCTGCATTCGTTCCTGGGACTGCTCAACTGTTTTGGTAACTTTCTACCGGGGTTGAGCACTTTGCTGGAACCTTTGTGCTTATTGCGACACAAGGGTGACGACTGGGTTTGGGGTAAATCTCGGGACAGGCTTTAATAAGGCCAGAAACCTGCTATGTTCTAACAAGTATTGTATGACCCGTGTAATTAGTACTAGCTTGTGATGCATTTTCGTATGGGGTCGGTTGTGTGTTACAGCAAGCCAATGTGTCAGGCAAACTGCAACCGGTTGCATATGCGTCCAGAAGTTTATCTAAGGCTGAAAGAGCCTCCAGTATGGTTGAGAGAGAAGCATTAGCATGCATATACGGGGTTAAGAAAATGCACCAATACCTATTTGGTCTCCGATTCGAGCTCGAAACCGACCACAAACCGCTCATTTCACTGTTCTCAGAAAGCAAAGGTATTAACACCAATGCTTCGTCCCGCATCCAAAGATGGGCACTAATGTTATCTGCTTATGACTATGTAATCCGCCACAGGCCAGGCACTGAGAACGGTGCTGATGCCCTCAGTCGGCTACCATTGCCCACCACCGGCTTGGAAATGGCGCAACCCGCAGACTTGCTTCTTGTAATGGATGTTTTTGAGAGCGAGAGCTCACCCGTCATGGCTCGCCAGATCAAGATCTGGACTAGCCAGGACCCTGTGCTATCACTAGTAAAAAGCTGCGTCCTCATTGGGAGCTGGTCGGCTGTTCCTAGGGAAAATACAAGACGAAATTAAGCCGTTTTACCGACACAAGGATGAAACGTCCATCCATTTGGATTGTCTCCTATGGAGGAATCTTGTGGTTTTGCCAAAAAAAGGCAGGGAAATGTTTATACGCGACCTACACAGTACCTACCCAAGCATAGTCATGATGAAAGCTATTGCCAGATCGCACATTTGGTGGCCTGGCATTGACTTGGAATTGGAGTCATGCGTACAGCAATGTCACACTTGCTCACAATCGAGCAATGCACCAAGGGAGGCCCCACTGAGTCTGTGGTCATGGCCCTCCAAACCGTGGTCCAGGGTCCATGTAGATTTTGCTGGCCCCTTTCTAGGAAAGATGTTCCTTGTAGCAATGGACACTTAGTCTAAATGGATTGACTGTATGATAATGTCATCATGTACATCCACTACCACCATTGAAAGCCTCCGGGCCATGTTCGCCACCCATTGTTTGCCCGACGTCCTTGTTCGTGACAATGGACCATGTTTCACCAGCTCAAAATTCAACAAGTTCATGACCCGCAATGGCATCAAGCATGTCAAGTCTGCCCTGTTTAAGCCCGCATCCAATGGTCAAGCGGAACGGGCAGTCCAAACTATCAAGCAGAGCTTGAAACGCGTGACGGATGGTTCCCTGCAGACCCGGTTATCTCTGGTTCTGCTCAGCTACCGGACACGACCCCACTCACTTATTGGTGTTCCCTCTGCAGAATTGTTAATGAAGAGAGCACTCAAAACCAGGCTCTCCTTAGTCCACCTGGATCTCAATGATTATGTAGAAACCTGGCGTCACCAACATAACGTGTACCACGATTGCGCGGCTGTATCGCGTGACATTGAGGTTAATGACCCCATGTTTGTTCTTAATTATGGTCGTGGTCCCAAATGGGTTGCTGGCACTGTTTTAGCCAAGGAGGAGAATAGTGTTGTCAAACTTTTGAATGGACAAATGTGCAGAAAGCATTTGGATCAGACCAAACTGCGATTCACTGACAACCAAAAACAGTTTGAAGAGGACATTACCATCATTGATCCACCAACACACACCCAACCAGCAACCGACCTCGCTGTCAACCATGAGGATGAACCCACCATGCCCGACAGTCCGATCAGACCAGCAGTGCAGCAATAATCCGACCAACTCACCCATGCCAAGGCTTCAACTCAGGCGATCAACCCGGGAACGTAGAGCCCCGAATCACCTCAACTTGTAAATAATTTGAATCTAAGACTTTGGGGAGGGACTGATGTTATGTATGTAAACTTTACTAGTGTGTAAGACTTGCCACCAGGGAGCACACCTGTTGGAGACCCAAGGGTCACCTGCACACCCAGGCAAGCAGATATAAAAGGCAGTCTACCATGCTGCTTCCTCACTCTGGAGTTACATTAAAGAGACCAAGGTCATAACAGTTTGAGCTTACAGTATACAGTCTTGTGGAGTTATTCTGAACATAAGAGAGCACTGATTCATACAATCACAGGACAGAGAGCGGCGAGCATCAGTTCAAACAATTTTAGTCTTTAAGGGCAGAGGGGTATACTAAAGATTTTAGTTAATTAATCTAATAACTAGAGGCATGGGAGGGCAGCTCAGTCCCGTGAAGTGCGCATCATGCGCTATGTGGGAAGTCCTGGACGCTTCACGTAGCCTGGACAACCACGTGTGCAGGGTGTCACTAGCTACAGCAACTTGAGCTCTCCAGGTTTTGGAGGCTGACCAGCAGCTGGAGTCACTGCGGTGCATCAGCAAGGCTGAGAACTTCGTGGATAACATGTTTCTAGAGGTGACCATCCCGCGGCTTAAGAATGTGCAGGCAGAAATGGAATGGGTGACTGCCAGACAGAAGAGGAGGACCAGGCAGGTAGTGTAGGAGTCCCCTGAATGCATCTCGAGCTCCAAGCAGTATTCTGTTCTGCGTTTTGGTGGGGGCGATGTTTCTTCTGTGAAGTGCAGCCAGAGCCAAGTACGCGGCAACACAGGTGGTTCAGCTGCACGGGGGGGAGGGAAAAGAATGGAAGAGCAGTAGTCGTTGGGGATTCGATAACCTGGAGCAGACAGGTGTTTCTGCGGCCGCAGGATGGTATGTTGCCTCCCTGGTGCCAGGATCAAGTATGTCACCGAGCGGCTGCAGGGCATTCTGGGGGAAAAGGGTGAACAGCCAGAGGTCGTGGTCCATATCGGTACCAATAACACAGGTAGAAAGAGAGATGAGGTCCTGCAGGAAGATTTTAGGGAGCTCGGAGAGAGCTTGAAAAGCAAGACCTCAAAATTAGTAATCTCAGGATTATTCCCAGTGTCACATGCTGCTGAGTACATAAATAGGAGGATAGAGCAGATGAATGCGTGGCTTGGGAGATGGTACAGGAGGGAGGGCTTTATTTCCTGAGACATTGGGACCGTTTCTGAGGGGAAGTGGGACCTATACAAGTCATGGGAGTGTTTGCTCGTGCTGTTGGGGCTTAAACTAGCTAGGCAGGGGGATGGGAAACAGAATAGATTTAGAAGACAGAAGCAAAACTGAAATTGGATAGCAGAAAAGTAGAAAATGAATTTGGAAAACAGAAGAAACAAGGGCTAGAAAATAGACAACAAGGGAGTTTGGCAGTGCTGAATGGTAAATATTTCAATGCAAGGAGTGTAGGGAATAAAGCAGATGCGCTGAAGGCACAGATAAACACTTGGGAGTACGATATTGTTGCTATTACTGAGACATGGCTGAAAGAAGGGCAGGTATGGCAGCTCAACATTCCAGGTTACAGGGTTTTCAGACGGGATAGAGAGGAGGGTAAAAAAGGAGGGTGGAGGGGGGGGTCGCAGTATTGATTAAAGAAACAATTACAGCTGTGAGAAGGGATGCTATGTTAGGGTCATCAAATGAGGCCAAATGGGGCTTATTTCCAAAATGGTCTGGAGGTCCCACACAAGCCGCTTACTGGCTTTTCAATGGAAGAAATAGTGCATGCACGGAAATTTGAATGGGCCACGCAGCTACTTAAAAGGGCCGTGCACCCAACAAAAAAAACATCGCTTGTAGCACTGACATTTTTGTAGCAAAATGACGTTGCTTCGAGTGGGTTTCACAAATGAATGTAACTTGTATTTTAGCTGTGATAATTTAAAGGCCAGGGAATAAAAGCTGTGTTGTCAGGCCTGACCTTCACTTTTGCTCACCAGGTGAGGAGGTGTTTCTTTGTGACATTTTCTGTTAAGCCTTTGCTAGAGACTTCAGTTGTGACGAAATAAAATTAATTAACTATGACAATGAACAGTATTCGTTATTCAGTATTCTTGATGGAACTATAGCTGCACTCTTTACATTCATCATAATCAATTGTCCTTTTACATTTTCTAGCTCAAGGTTGAGTTGATAGAGTGGTACCTATAAGATACCATCTGACTAAGCCTATTTTCTCAAAAAGACATTTGGATAAAATGAGTCATACTGACATTTAATGTTGCAAGATAGTTTTGTAGGGTTTTCACTTTAGGTAAAGTTTTATGACTAGGAATTATTAGAAAAGAGAACAATATTAAATAAAAACTTTATACTGCTATAAAATCAAAGTTTTTCATTGGCTCCTCTGATGGCTTAGTGATTTAGTGCACATTCCCAGCAGGATAACGAGCCATTTGGATTAGGAAGGTTCCAGGTTAAATCCCAGGCCTCCAGATGATCTCAGTTAGAAGGGGATACAATTGGTGGTCTCATCACTAGAATAGGGAAGTAAACTAACTATGGTTCCTACTCCTGATCATTGGTCATTGACCTAACTGGAAAGTGCATGAGTAGATATTGGATTAAGGACAGTTTTAAGCTTAATTGTGAGGTCCTCCATGGGTTGAATAGGCATTATCTTGGCTCACACATGAGTATTAGTTATTTTATAAATACTCTAATGGAAAAACAATTTATAGAGGCAATTTAGATTTGTACTATTGCTTTCTATATTGTTTGGCAGTACTTTTAAGTGATCTGTATATTTATCAATAATCTTTGACCTCATGATCTTTATGCCCATTTATTGTAACAGATTTTAGTGAAAATACAATACAAATTACTGTGAGTTCAGAACACTCGCACCTTTTTGCACATATTAAACCTGCTTCCACTGGGTGCTAAAGGACTATAATATATATTTAACTGATTTTAGTGGATAAATGAACAACTTGGTTTATGTCACTAGGCCACAAAATTTGAGTTGTGTGTTTCATATGTGCTATGATTAACTCGGCCTCCATATTGTTCTTCAGCTGCTGATCAGGGGAAAATTTATATCTATGCTCCTACATTTTTTATTCTACATACCTGATTTTTTTTTAACAATTCTATTGAGGTACCTCAATGAATGTCTTCTGAAAATCTATATACACTAAATCGACTACTTTCCCTTTGCCTAACTAGTCACCTCTTCAAAAAAAAAAAGATTACATTTGCCAAACATACTTGCTTTTAATAAATTTGTGCTGGCTGTTTCTGGTAAACGCATACATATTGGACAGGATTTTGCGGTGAATCAACGGGGACGATCGGTGACGGGTCGGGTGAGAAAGTGTTTTCCCCCCCCCCCCCCCCAGTGGGTCAGGACCCCGCTGTGAACCTGCCGCCACGCACCTTTCCAAAATGTTGAGTTTGCCAGCGCTGAGCATACCCGACACGCAGTGGTGAGGGAGGCAGTTAAAATCATTAGTGGCTTGTTTACAGCCACTTAACAGTGCTTTTTCCGCCACCCCCCAGCTTTTTGAATTTGACAGGTTGCCCACCTGATTCCCGCTGTGTCTAGACTTCGTCTGTGAAGCTGAGGCTGGAGATCAGTGACCATTGAATCGGCTGATGAGTTAACAGCTTCAAATGTCAAATCAAAGCTCACAGCTGATTTGAGAAATGTTCCCTTAGCCACTAGCTTCTGAACTGCATTTCCACTACAGATTCAAAATTGCAAGAAGTGTTTCCATAAGTCTTCATCCAGTTTGACCTCATTACCTCTCCCACCACTGTCATCTCTACTTCACCTGCCATCTATTACATCAGCATGGACGCCCTTGAAATTCTCTCACCTTGGTCCTCAGAATCCCACCATGATCAGCCGCAACACCAGCATCATTAGGCATACCAGCAGCACTAACAACACCATCCTTCACCACAATCAACTGAAGCTGAACAGGACATGGCTAAATCTAAACTAACAGTTACAGGTATTGGAATAATCAAACAGATTCAACAATTGACTGATCATGCAACGCTTACAGTACATTGCTGCTTTTGAGTTAGCCCCACTTATGCAATCAATACCTACACAGAATTTACATCTAATGCATAAATTATTCCTTGGTAATGTGATATTACAAAATGAGCATGATGCTTTCTAATGCACATCACAGCACTTAGAAAGAAGGCGGTGTTTTAAGAAATCAATGACTTAACAGTGGTGAGAGACAGAATGTGTTGTTTTGTAATAAGTGATGTACTTGTTATCCATGTTCCCAGTTCAGAGCAGACTTTCCCCCCCGACATCAAATTTGAATGGAATTCTAGGTACATTTGGATAAAAACAAGTGTTTTGAATGCACGAACAGATTGTGACTCATTACATGGCATCCTGCAGATTGGCCCAATACACCACAGCAGAAGCACTTCTAACAATAGTGGTGTCACAGTTTAAGATTTTGTCAACATTGTTTTCTTAGGCAGTTTCCAGAAATAGACCATGCTCTTATGATCTGAAACCTGCATCTTTCACTTTTTGCTATACTGACTCACCATGGCTTGAGTCTTGTAATTAACCCTGATCACAGTAAATCGCTTACTCAAAATTATGTAGGATTCCCACTACAGAAGATGGAAAATATCACAACCCTCGACCTCTTTGTAGAGGCTAAAATTGATCAAATTTATTTACAGTTAGATGATTTGCAAAAGTGAAGATCTTGACAAAATACTGTACAATGCAAGTAATTTATAATATATATATATTATATATATATAAACATCCACGCACAACTTAGGTGACTGTTTACAAGGGTCCGTTATTGTAGACTTTTGAAATGAGTCATACATTGCTGTAATACATTGTCAGCTTCTATGCACTCTGACTGTGTAAGGGCCAATTATAATTTGAATAGGAGAAGGTTGGGTGATATGGAAGAGCAGAGATTTGAGAGTTCACATTTGTATTTCCTCATACCAGGCACCATCCTGTTTAATCTGCATTGAATCCTCGCTGCTTCCTGAACATCCTCCTTATAATATTGAGCTGCATACAATACCTCAACTATGATTTTATAATGCAGCACCTCAAATAGATAAGATCATTAAAAACAGCTAATAGAAACAGGGTTTTCTGGCAAGAAGTATATAATATGAAGTCGCGAAGTAGTGGTGAATCTACGTAAAAACCTTAGTAAAATCACAGTTGAGGTACTGTATGCAGCTCAATATTATAAGAAGGATGTTCAGGAAATAGAGAGGATACAATGCAGATTAACTAGGATGGTGCCTGGTATGAGGAAATACAAATGTGAAGAAAAATTTGAAAAACTTGGGGCTGTTTTCATTAGCACAAAGGTGATTTGAACAGGGTGATTTGATCGAGGTGTTTAAAATGATGAAGGGATCGGTCAGAGCAGAGAGAAACAGATTGGCCCAGAATTTGCTGCAAAAGTAAAGTTTGTGAGCGATGCAAGTCGTTATTAAGGTGCAAATTGGCCAGCAACTTGTGGCTAAGAAGAGATATCCCATAAATTGCCGCAAGTTGCTGGATGATTTGCCCCACTCTGCATTTATCATCTCAGTTAACAGCATCTCGCCCGTCATTTCCCCGTGAGTTTCATGAAGTTTCTGCATTTGCACATTAATTGCTCATTAAACTTGCCTTAGAAAGATACGTCTAGTAATAGTGCAGTTACCCTTTTAACAATGTGATAATTGTTAATGACTGCTAATCAACCTCTTTGGCCCAGAAAGTGAAAAATTAAAAGTGTGGAATCGCATTCCTGCATGTAGTGAATTGTTGGAGATTTAAAAAATATTAAATTATTCTTTTCCTTTTTATCGTTTTTTCTCTCTCCATTCAATCTTTCTTTCCCTTTTTCTGTACCTGATTTGACCTTGAATTCACCCACTTTAATTCAGCCCCCTTCTCAGTCCTTCCTCTGTTTATTTCTCAATCCTTCAATCTCATTGGTTAAGGAGATACACTGTCCCATTGTTCAACAAGGTCCCAGATACCATGTTGCCCTCGCAGCACCATTATCAGCTCACACTTCCAGCATTTTGTGAACAAAAGATTTTGGAGTTGGAAGAGTGCAGGAACAGGTTTAACTAACAGGGCATGCTGTGTGATGCACTGTTTCAGCAAATTCTGGTCCATCATTTCCAGTAATTGAGGCATGTAGAACGAGGGGGATAAATAAAAGATTAAATTTAAAAGATTTAGCACAGAGCAGATGTTTTTTACATAGATTATGAGGTTGTGGAATGCACTATTGCAGTTAGTGATTGTCGAAAATCTGGTTTTCGCCCCTGCCACAGTACCAAAACAGCTCTCATAAAAATCACAAATGACATCATTGGTGACTGTGCCAAAGATAAATTATCCCTCCTCATCCTCCTGGACCTGTCTGCAGCCTTTGACACAGTTGACCCCTCCATCCTCCTCCAACGCCTCTCCACCATTGTCCAGCTGGGTGGGACTGCACTCACCTGGTTCCATTCTTATCTATCTAATTGTGGCCAGAAAATCTTCTGCAATGGCTTCTCTTCCTGCTCCCACATCATTACCTCTGATGTCCACCAAGGATCTATCCTTGGCCCCCTACTATTTATCTCTATATGCTGCCTCTTGGCATCATCTGAAAACACGGCGTCCGTTTCCACATATATGCTGACGACACTCAGCTCTACTTCTCTACCACTTCCCTCGACCCTCCATCGTCTCTAAATTGTCAGACTGTTTCTCCGACATCCAGTACTGGATGAGCAGAAATGTTCTTCAATTAAATATTGGAAAGACCGAAACCATTATCTTTGGTCCCCGCCACAAACTGCGTTCCCTAGCCACTGACTCCATCCCTCTCCCTAGCATCTGTCTGAGGCTAAATCAGACTGTTCGCAACCTCGGCGTCGTATTTGACCCTGAAATGAGCTTCCAGCCATATCCACGGAATAACTAAAACCGCTTATTGCCACCTCCATAACATTACCCGTCTCCACCCCTGCCTCAGCTCTTCCGCTGCTGAAACCCTCATCCATGGCTTCGTTATCTCCAGACTTGACTACTCCAACGCACACCTGGCTGGCCTCCCACATTCTACCCTACGTAAACGAGGTAATCCAAAACTCGGCAGCCTGTGTTCTGACTCGCACCAAGTTACGATCAGCCATCACCCCAGCTCCCGTTTAAGCAATGCCTCAATTTCACAATTCTCATCCTTGTTTACAAATCCCTCCATGGCCACGCCCCTCTGTCTCTCTAATCTCTTTCAGCCTCACAACCCCTGGAGATGTCTGCGCTCCTCAAATTCTGCCCTTTTGATCATCCCTGATTATAATTGCTCAACCATCGGTGGCTGTGCCTTCAGCTGCTTGGGCCCTAAGCTCTGGAATCCCTCCCTAAACCTTACCGCCTCTCAACCACTTTCCTCCTTTAAGACGCTCCTTAAAACCTACCTCTTGAACCAAGCTTTTGGTCATCTGTTGTAATTTCTAATGTGGCTCGGTATCAAATTTATCTGTTTTGTCTTGTATCACTGCTGTGAAGTGCCTTGGGACGTTGTACTACATTAAAGGCGCTATATAAATAAAAGTTGTTGTACGTGGATTTCAGATGGGATAGAGAGGGGACGGGTAAAAAAAAGTAGGGGGGGGAAGTTGTCGGCAGTATTGATTAAAGAAACAATTACAGCTGTGAGAAGGGATGATATGTTAGAAGGATCATCAAATGAGGCCATATGGGTTGAATTGAAGAACAAAAAAAAGGCAATCACACTGCTGGGAGTGGACAATGGATCCCCCAATCAGTCAGAGGGAGATAGAAGAGCAAATATGTCGGCAAATTTCTGTGAAGTGCAAAAACTATTGGGCAGTAATAGGGGATTTCAACTACCCTAATATTGACTATGATACAATTAGTGTGAATGATAGAGGGTGCGGAACTCCTATAATGCATTAAGGAGAACTTTTTTAGACAGTATGTAACAAGCCCAACAAGGGAGGGGGCGGTTCTAGACAGTTTTAGAGAATGAAGCTGGGCACGTGAATGGGGTATCAGTGGGGGAGCATTTTGGTGCTGGTGATCATAATTCAGTTAGATTTAGGGTAGTTATGGAAAAGGACAAAGACCAGGAATAAAAGTTCTCAATTGGTGAAAATCCAATTTTGCTAAGCTAAAATGGGATTTAGCCAAAGACGACTCGAAACAGCTACTTGAAGGTAAATCAGTATCGGAGAAGTGGAAGGCATTCAAGGAAGAGATTGTGAGGGTTCAGAGCAAGTATGTTCCCTTAAAGAAAAAGGATGGGATCAACAAATCTGGAGCCCCCTGGATGTCAAGGGACATACAGGGTAGGATAATGAAAAATAGGGAGGCTTATGACAGATACTGAGGGCTCAATACTGCAGAAACTCGAGTAGTATAGAAAGTAGGAATGCAATTAAAAAGGATATTAGGAAAGCAAAAGAGAGCATGAAAACATTTTGTCAAGTAAAATCAAGGAAAACCCAAAGATGTTTTATAAATACATTAAAAGCAAGAGGATAACTAGAGAAAGAGTGGGGCCTATTGGAGACCATAAGGTTATCTGTGTGTGGAGACGGAGTACATGGGTATGGTTCTTAATGAATATGGTTCTTAATGGCAGAGATGTTGAACAAATATTTTGTATTGGTCTACACAGTAGTAGACATTAAAAACATCACAATAATTGATAATCAAGTGATTATAGGGAGGGAGGAACTTAAAGCAATCACTATCACTAAAGAAGTAGTATTCAGTAAAATAATGGGACTAAAGGTGGACAAGTACCCTGGACCTGATGGTTTGCATCCTAGGGTCTTAAAAGAAGTGGCTGCAGAGAAAGTGGCAAATTCCCTGGATTCTGGGGAGGTCCCAGCGGATTGGAAAACCGCAAATGTAACACCGCTATTTAAAAAAGGAGGCAGTCAGAAAGCGGGAAACTATAGACCAGTTAGCCGAACATCTGTCGTTGGGAAAATGCTGGAGTCCATTATTAAGGAAGCAGTAGCTGGACATTTGGAAAAACATAATTAAGTCAAGCAGAGTCAGGATGGTTTTATGAAAGGGAAATCATGTTTGAGAAATTTGCTGGAGTTCTTTGAGATTGTAACGAGCAGGGTGGATAAGGTGGAACCAGTGGATGTGGTGTATTTGGATTTCCAGAAGTTCGATAAGGTGCCACATAAAAGGTTACTGTATGAGATAAAAGTTCACTGGGTTGGGGGTATTATATTAGCATGGATAGAGGATTGGCTAACTAACAGAAAACAGAGAGTCGGGATAAATGGGTAATTTTCTGGTTGGCAAACAGTAACTAGTGGGGTGTCACAGGGATCGGTGTTGGGTCCTCAACTATTTACAATCTATATTAATTATTTGGATGTAGGGACCGAGTGTAATTTGGCCAAGTTTGCTGATGATACAAAGATAGGTGGGGAAAAAAAGGTGCGAGGAGGACACACAAAAATCTGCAAAGGGATATAGACAGATTAAATGAGTGGGCAAAAGTTTGACAGATGGAGTATAATGTGGGAAAGGTTATCCACTTTGGCAGAAAAAATAAAAAAACAAGTTATTATTTAAATGGAGAAACATTACAAAATGCTGCAGTACAGAAGGACCTGGGGAACAACACAAAAAGTTAGTACGCAGGTGTAGCAAGTAATCAGGAAGGCAAATGGAATGTTGGCCTTTATTGCAAGGGGAATAGAGTATAAAAGCAGAAAAGTCCTGCTCCAACTGTACAGGGTATTGGTGAGGCCACACCTAGGACCCGAAATTCATCGACTTACCGCTCAAAAAAATAGGTACATACCGCCCAGCGGAACATTCATCATTGACATACCACCGAGCGGTATGCACACCGTCCGCCTAAAAAGTGCCAGTTTCATGACATACCGCCGACATACCACCGGAACTGCATACCGTCCTGGAGAAGGTGGTTTTACTCTATCTTAAGTGGGCAGGAATGGCCGGTAGTGCTCGGAGCCGGCATTTTGAAATCGGGAACAGTCAGCGAAAGCAGTATTTCAGTGACTTTACAGTGGGAAAGGTATTTTTATTGGTACTGAGTACATTATTAAGATAGAAGGCATTTGAGTTTATCTCAGGATCCTTGAGGGAATTGTGGAGATTTAAAAAGAATGGGGCCTGTACTATCTCAGCCTGTATTGCTGATTACTTGTCTAATGCAGGATCCAGATGGGAGAAGGTTTATTGAGCAGAATTTTGGGGTAATGGAGGAGGTCGCAGACTGATGAAGAGCAGGCTTTACCCCCACAGGATTTTCAGGGAGAAGTGGTCATACTTGGACCTGACCGATCGACAGTGCGTTCGAAGGCTGCGCTTCCAAACAGAGGTGATCAATGAGATTTACCAGCTCATTAAGGCAGACCCGCAGCCCAGTACCATTATTACTGCACTCTCTGTCGAGGTGAAGGTGACTGCGGCACTTTCCTTTTATGCATGCGGCTCTTTTCAGGCATCAGCTGGGGACATGTGCTGTATTTCTCAACACACTATTCATCGCTGCATTCGACAGGTAACCGAAGCACTGTAACCACGCCGGAAGGAATTTATTAACTTCCCAATGACCAGGGAGGCACAGAGTGAGAGGGCTTTGGGTATTGCACGCATTGCCAGCTTCCCCAAGGTGCAGGGTGCTGTTGACTTTACCCATAATGCCCTGCGAGCACCATTACAGGAGGCGGAGGTGTACCGAAATCGTAAGGGATTCCACTCCCTCAACATACAGCTTGTATGCGACCATACACAGTGCATAATGGCAGTGAATGCCTACTTTCCAGGGAGCATCCATGATGTGCACATCTTGCATGAGAGCACTGTGTCTGACCTGTTGAAGTCTGAGCCACAAGGTAAATGCTGGATGTTGGGGCACAAAGGGTACGGCCTCACCACCTGGTTCTTAACCCCCCGCCCTGCAGAACCCTCAAACAGAAGCCAAGATATTATATAATAAGAGCCATATAGCCACATGTAATATTATCGAAAAGACAATTGGAGTGCTGAAGCAGCGCTCTTGATGTTTGGACCAGTCGGAGGCCGGCTTCAATACACCCTGAGCAGGTTGCTCAGTTCACAGTGGTGTGCTGTATATTGCATAATTGAGCACTCATGCGGGGACAGGAATTGCACAGGGGACTGCGGGACCACCTGAGGAGAGAGTGCAGGAGACGGAGGAGGAAGAGGAGGAAAATGAGGGGGAAGAGGATGACGAGGAGTTTCCAGATGAACCCATGGCACCACCCCAACCCCCAACACCACAGCGGAGGGCACGCGGAGTGTATGCCACTGCAAAATTGTTACGTCAGCAGCTCATAAATGAACGCTTCGCTTGAAGGTGGAGAGCTGTGTTTTGGGACGCTGATGACTGTTACCCCAAAAGTTTGACTCTGTACAAGAGTGCTTAAATTCAATTCAAACGTTTATGTAAAAATTTTAAAAATATACAATTGTAAAACTCTAAAACTTATAACTAACCTAACTAACTTTGAACAATTTTGAACAAACTTTTAAAAATCAAACTTCAACTATTTTAAATTAACAATGAACACTTGACTACAACAAAGCATCCTTTACTGTCCTCGACCTCAACCTCGATCGCGTACTCTCCCACCCTTCGGACTCTTTTTTTTTTTTTTTTTTTCCCCCCCCCCCCCCCCCCCCCCCCTCCTCCTTACTGCCGCCCTTCCCTTTCCCACTGCCCGAGTCCGGATCTCCCCATGGTGGTACCAAGCCGGTGTGCTGCAGTGCACCCCGAGCGCTGTTGCTGGCATTGGGAGTCAGACATTGCAGGCGCAATGAATGGGACCTCAGGAGAAGCTCATGATCCGGAAGTCAGGGCTGGAAGTTGCTGGCAGCTCCCCACCCTCGGGTGCTGTCGACCCGACTACTATGGCACGGGGGGGATTTTGCGCCATGTCCCAATCCTGTCCATTGCCGCATAGTGTCGACGGTTCGCTCCATCGCAGTGATCAGACGCGACATAACCTCCAACTGTCATTCTGATGGTGCCGCGATGTTTCCGACAATCGTAGCCCTGGCCTTGAGCAGCTCTTGGCCTATGTTGACGCTGGCCTGTGACAGCCGCACCATATCCTGGTATACACCTATCTGTCTTGCAGCAACGGACCTTTTCTGCACCAACCTCCGTTGTTGCGGTAAAGGCATTGCAACGCTGGGGGTGCGTTGCTGCGCACCGATTGGTCCCGCAGAATCACAGGAGGCATGGGGGGATCTCATGAATATAGAGTCGGTGGTGGAGGATGTTCCAGCTGGAACTGGTGTGTCCTCCTCCGTCTCCACCTTCACTGGCTCCAGGATAAACTGCTCTTGCTCTTGCGCTTCATCATCTCTGGCAGTGGTGAAGTCGGGAGAGGGCTGGTTGACGCCAAAGGTGGAGACAGTGGGTCTGTCGTCTGGTCTCTCTGCGGAGGTGTGATCTGAATCCTCCGAGTCTGGAAGTACAAAAGAACATTTAAAAATGTTTGGCACCAGGGGAGGAGTCACGGTTGCAGGAGTACACGAGTACAGTCTTACTTAAATGTCCACCACTACTGCATTACATATCGCAGACAGACAATACATATATACATCTGCATGTGCATTGCGTTACATGCCCCCAACATCACATCACATGAGGCCAACATTACAGTACAATAAACTTGCATTACATGAGGCCAACATTACAGTTACATTACATGACATTACAGGACCACAACACAGACTGGGGATTGTATTGAACTGACTATCCTGTGTGAGTGGGTCAGCTCCAATGCTGGTGGTGGCACGGTTGCTATCCCTGACCAGCGACAGGGCACGGAACTCAATCTCTTTGGGGGTCCTTCCCCTGTACGCCGCTGATCGGCTGCTATTGCAGATGTCTTCTGCAGAAAGTGAAGTAAACAAAAGTTAAAATTTTCAATCCATTTAACATCGCAGACACACAGGGTCACACACACACACACACACACACACCAAAACACTGGGTTGATCCTCTTGTCATTGCCTGAAAGCACAAATACATCGCCGTAACCTTGTGATAAATAACATCATCCGTGTGGCACTGAACCTACATTTTCATGGCACATGAGGGGTACATAAATAAAATCATTACTTACTCTTGCTGCCCTCAGCAGGTCGTTTCACCTCTTTTGATACCTTTTTCCGGTGCGTACCATTGTACTTGTGCAGGAGACAGCCTCCCCAATCTCGTCCCATATTCTGTTGTACTCCATTGGGGGGGGGGAGCTTTCCATGAACACCCTTTGTTAAGTCGGAGTATCTCTCCATGATATTCTCCAGCAGGGCACGTAGCTCCGTTTCGTCGAAGACGGGCGCCCTCAACCTCCCGTCCTTGATGTTCCTGCGCTTTGACTTCTCTTTCAGCATTTCCATTATATTTATATTTATTATATTTATTATGATTTTTTAATTTATAAATTATGTATTGATATTGCATAATTATTATTATTTGACTCTGCAATCTCTGATGAAAACCACTGACCCTTGAATACTTTGCTGCTCCTTCTCACTCTCTCTCTCTCTCTCCCTTGACTTCAACTCTGCATATGCAGGTGACCCCTGACCCTCGAAATCATGGGGGAAAAGCATCTGTGGAAAAAAAAAAGCAAAAAAAAAATTGCGCATGCGCAGTGTAGTGCTGCACCATCCATCGACAAGAAAGTCGATCTTGACTATAATGCTGCTTAACACCTGCTGCACACCGCTCGAATACCGCTGGAGAAAATTTCCCCAGACTAGTGCTCTTCGGTCTTGGCGGTGTTCCCGGCGGTTTTAAATGTCGCACTGCCGAGAAATGGGCGGACCTCACGTCCTGATGAATTTCGGGCACCTAGAGCACTGTATACAGTTTTGGACTCCTTATTTAAGGAGGGATATAATTGCATTGAAGGCAGTTCAGAGAACGTTCAATAGGTTGATTCCTGAGATGAAGGAGTTGACTTATGAAGAAAGGTTGATCGGGTTGGGCCTGTACTCATTGGAGTTGAGAAGAATGAAAGGTGATCTTATTGAAACATATAAGATACTGAGGGGGCTCGACAAGGTAGATGCAGAGAAGATGTTTCCATTCATGGGGGAATCTAGAACAAAGTGTCGCCCATTTAAAACTGAGATGAGGAGGTATTTCTTCTCTCGAGGTTGTAAATGGCGACGAGAATGGGATTTTTTTCATGACGAAATTTTTGGTGCAATTTCCCTTTGAAAAGGCAAATGTAAGTGGAGCACAGCAAGGAGATAAACCGGAAGCATGATTCCCGAATGAGAGTTTGGTAGGACCATTTTTTTTGTGTGTACTGAACAGTGTTGAACTGACAAATCGAGCTTGTGGAAAGCCATTTAGAATTATTGAAAAGCAATTTGAGATTATTGAGTGATTAACGGCTATTAAGCTAAGAAAGCAATATGGATATGACAACAAGTTATGTCAGTAATTTGGGAGCCTTTGACAGGAATGTGGAATCGTTTAGATCCGGCAGTGAAAGATTGCAAATGTTTTTTTTTAGAGCTAATGACATCGATGAAATCTCAGCAGGTGTGGCAGATTCACAATTAAGCAAACCAGCCATGCACGAGAAGATGAAAACTATTCTGTCAGTCATGATTGGTGCAGAGAATTATGGTAACTCAGTGAATTTGTTAACCCGAGAGAGGTTATGGTTGCTTCATTCTTAGACAACTACAGATATTGGAGAATCATTTTGATCCACAACTTTCAGAAATAGCGGAGAGCTATAATTTCACTGAGAAACCAAAGACCTGATGAAACCATCAGTGAATACATTGTTGCCATAAGAAAATTATCTCTCCCCTGCAATTTTGGAGAATTCCTAGATAGGGCTCTTCGAGATAAATTTGTATGTGGACTAACAGATGAACGCATCCAATCAGAATTATTATGTATGTTTTGACAAAGCTTGCAAGATAGCCACCTCCATGGAGATGGCAGAGAAAAATATTAAGGACTTTCACCCATTACCGGCAATAGTAGCAGTTCACAATCACCGGGTTGTAAAAATGCAGAAGAAGGTGAGCCCTATTTGGAGGGTGAGTTATGAAACCATAAAGAATAGATGCCATAGGTGTAATGGCAACCATACCGAACAACTGTGTTGGTTCAAGTGGGCAAGATGCTACCGGTGCCAAATAAGGGGACACATTGCAACCGCATGTAAATCCGAGGACAGGCCCAATGATAATCAAAGACTTCACTGGGTGGAAACCGATCAGAACAGTGTAAGTTTTGGTGTATATGCAGTGAAGGGCAAGGTAGTACATTCCTTATGTCAGAATGTTAGTACTGATTAGTAATCATTGGATTAATATGACAATAGATACAGCGGCTGATTGCTCTATAATGAGTCGGGATATCTATTACAAAAATTTCAGGGGCGTACCACTAAAAGCGAGCTCAGCATAGGGGAAAACTGCAGACACTTGGACAAATGGAGTGTATAGTACAAAACCAGGGGCAACAAGATTACCTATTATAGCGAACTACGTCAATCGGCTGACACTTATGGGCAAAGATTGGCTAAGAGGTCTTCATTTGGATTGGTACAACATCTATAATGCAGAAATGGTTAAGTCTTGGCTAGATGCTCTGCTGGAGAAATATGCTAACATGTTTGAGGATGCATACGAGGGCATCAAGGGATAAAATGCACATATTCAGATTAGGTTGGATGTCAAACTTATTTTTTGTATACCAAGGCCGGTACCATATGCATTAATATCGCAGGTTGAGCGAGAGCTTGACAAGTTGGAGAAAAACTGAGTTTTAGTGAAGACTGATGGGAGTGACTGGGCCACCCCGTTGGTTGTAGTTCCGCAGACAAAACGGTACGGCTCTGTGGAGATTATAAAATTACCCTGAATCGAGCAGTTGATGATGATCAGTACTCTTTACCGACATCACAGGACCTGTATGCTGAATTGGAGGGAGCAGAGTCTTCACCAAAACTGCATCTCTCCCATGCCTATGCTCAACTCAACGTTGACGAGGATAGTCAGCAGTATCTGACATTCAACACACACAAAGGTTTATATTCATACACTAAGTTGTCTTATGGTATCAAGTCCTCATCAAAATATTTCAGGCAACCATGGATCAGATCTTAAAGGGAATGAATCGCTGTTTGTGCAATCACGATGATGTGTTGATAGCCACCGGCACAGAGAAGGAAAACCTAGAAATCTTAGAAGTATTCAGACAGTTCAATGACCATAATCTGAAGCTGAAGAGGAGTAAATGTGCATTCATGGTTTAAGCATGATTGCGGGTTGATGAAAATGGTCTCCAACCAGTTAAGGAAAAATGCAATTCATCATAATGACTCCGGAACCGAAAAAAGTTAATGAATTACAATTCTTTTTAGGCATGGTCCAATATTATACAGTTTTTGGTCTCCATATTTAAGAAAGTTTATACTTGCATTGGAGGCTGTTCAGAGAAGGTTCACTAGGTTGATTCCAGAGATGAGGGGGTTGACTTATGAAGATAGGTTGAGTAGGTTGGGCCAAAATCATTGGAGTTCAGAAAAATGAGAGGTGATCTTAACGAAACATATAAGATAATGAGGGGACTCGACAAGGTGGATGCAGAAAGGATATTTCCACTCATTGGGGAAACTAAAACTAGGGGGGGCATAGTCTCAGAATAAGGGGTCGCCCATTTAAAACTGAAGTGAGGAGGAATTTCTTCTCGCGGGGTTGTAAATATGTGCAATTCTCTGCCCCCAGAGAGCTGTGGAGGCTGGGTCATTGAATATTTTTAAGGCGGAGGTAGACAGATTTTTCAGCGATAAGAATAAAGGGTTATTGGGAGCGGAGAGAGAAGTGGAGCTGAGTCCATGATCAGATCAGCCATGATCTTATTAAATGGCAGAGCAGGCTTGAGGAGCCAAATGACCTACTCCTGCTCCTATTTCATATGTTGTTCTTCTCGTTTTCTTCCTGGACTAGCAATGGTGCTCATACCATTCCATTATTTATTAAAGAAAGGGGTCTGTTGAATATGGGACAAAGAGCAACAGAATGCATACGACACATGCAAGCGACGCTTGAGCAGTAGTGCTCTTTTCATCCATTATAATCTGACTCGAGAACTAAGACTAGTATGTGATGCCTCTGGGAATGGTGTGGGAGCAATGATCAGCCATGTTATGAATGATGGGCAGGAAAAAACGGATGCCTTTGAATCGCATATGCTGAATAAAAGCGAACAAACTTATGCCCAGATTGAGAAAGAGGCTTTGGTGATTGTATTTGGTATTTAAAAAGTTTCATCAGTTTCTTTTGGGACGCCAATTCATGCTCGTAACGATCACAAACCATTACTAGCTATCCTAGACCCAAAGGGGGCTATTTTATTGTCTCAGTATGCTTACAAAATCGCGTATCGCATGTAAAGCAAAATGCAGTGGCGGATGCTCTTTCAAGGGTACCTCATGAAGATTCTGAAATTGGCCACGAACAGTCAATCTTCACTCTAGATGTCGTTGATGAAGATTTTTTGGTCACTGTCTCTGTTATTGCAGAGCATACACAGAAAGGTGCCACATTACAGCAGGCCTATGAGCACACCCTGTAGGGTGGTCTGAAGACCAGATGCATTTAGATGAGGAGATAAAGCCCTTTTATCATCATTGGCACGAATTATCATGTAAGCAGGGATGTCTAAAATGGGGCCTGAGTAGTTATTCCCAGTGCACTACGGGCCAAAATCTTGACGGAATTTCACGGTGAACATAATGGCATCGTAGGCATGAAAGCAGTGGCCATGATGTTTTGTTTATTGGCTGGGTTGGAGAAAAATTAGTACACTTACTTACTAATACTTCTCTGTCAAGACTGCAGGACCATGGCAGCTAAAATGGCGCTGCAAACATGGACTTGGCCAACAAGACCATTCCAAAGAATACATATTGATTTTTGCAAGAGGGACAACGATAATTTTCTGGTTCTAATTGATAGCCATTCAAAATAGCTGGAGGTACGGCATATGGGGTCATCGACAACTACAGAGAATACATTGGATGAATTACGGGATATTTTTGCATGCCATGGCCTGCCCGAAGAAATGGTGTCAGATAATGGGCTGCAATTTCGCTCCATGCAACTTGCAAATTTTGCTAAACACAATGGTATCAAACACACGTTGGTAGCACCATATCATCCTGCTTCGAATGGTGCAGCTGAAAGGTTGATCAGGATGGTCAAGGAGGGCTTTGTGGAAACCAGTTCTACAGACTGGATCATCGGTGAGCATGAAGCATAGGTTAGCGAATTTTCTTTTCAAATACGGAGCTATGCCTCATTCTACAACATGGTACACACCTGCTGAATTATTGATGAACTTTAGGCGCAGGACACGTCTGTTTATTGCAACTGAACGTGTCTGATAAGAACATAAGAAATAGGAGCAGGAGTAGGCCATACGGCCCCTCGAGCCTGTTCCGCCATTTAATACGATCATGGCTGATCCCCCTGTCCCGAGTCCTGCTCAGCTACCACACAAGACCCCACTCGCTCACCGGGGTTTCCCCTGCTGAACTGAAAAGGGCGCTCAAAGCAAGGCTCCCTCTAGTCCACCCTGATCTCCATGATCATGTCGAGGGCAGGCAGCATCAACAAAGCATGTACCATGATCGCGCAATTTTGTCACGCGATATTGAAGTTAATGACCCTGTATTTGTACTCGACTATGATCATGGTCCCAAATGGCTTGCTGGCACTGTCGTAGCCAAAGAAGGGAGTAGGGTGTTTGAAGTCAAATTTGCAAATGGACTAACTTGCAGAAAGCATTTGGACCAAACCACGAGCAACCAGAAGAGGACACCACCAACTTCGACCCTCCGATACACGCACAAGTGGCAACCGACATCAAGCTGAACTCATCATCCCCAGCAGCCCAGCAAGGCCCAACCAACTCACCTGCACCTGTGTTTGTACCGAGAGAATCGACTAGGGAGCAGAAAGCGCCATATCGTCTCACCCTGTAATTAAGTGTACTATTGACTTTGGGGGGTGGGGGGAGTGATGTTGTGTATGCAACACCTTGTAACCAGCATGCTACCACCACCAGAGGACGCATCTGTTGGAGTCCCAAGGGATCCCTTGGGAGCACTGCATATAAGCAGCCCTCCCATGCTGTACCAACACTCTGGAGTCAGAATAAAGAGACTAAGGTCACACTTACTCAAGTCTACAGTACTCAGTCACATTGCTTTATTTGAAACATAACAGCAGGTGCAGCAAGTGATCAGGAAGACCAATGGTATATTGGCCTTTATTGCAAAGGGGATGGAGTATAAAAGCAGGGAAGTCTTGCTACAGCTATATAAGGTATTGGTGAGGCCACACCTGGGATACTGCGTGCAGTTTTGGTTTCCATATTTACGAAAGGATATACTTGCTTTGGAGGCAGTTCAGAGAAGGTTCACTCGGTTGATTCCGGGGATGAGGGGGTTGACTTATGAGGAAAGGTTGAGTAGGTTGGGCCTCTACTCATTGGAATTCAGAAGAATGAGAGGTGATCTTATCGAAACGTATAAGATCATGAGGGGGCTTGACAAGGTGGATGCGGAGAGGATGTTTCAACTGATGGGGGAGACTAGAACTCGAGGGCATAATCTTCGAATAAGGGGCCGCCCATTTAAAACTGAGATGAGGAGAAATTTCTTCTCTGAGGGTGGTAAATCTGTGGAATTTGCTGCCTCAGAGCTGTGGAAGCTGGGACATTGAATAAATTTAAGACAGAAATAGACAGTTTCTTAAATGATAAGGGGTTATGGGGAGCAGGCGGGGAAGTGGAGCTGAGCCCATGATCAGATCAGCCATGATCTTATTAAATGGAGGAGCAGGCTTGAGGGGCCGTATGGTCTATTCCTGCTCCTATTTCTTATATTCTTATGTATAACTCAGATGCACCCGACTGAAGGCGGTTCTGCAGGTATGGGAAAATCTTGCAGAAACTCTGTATCTTCCAGGGGGTGGGGGAGGGGGGGGGTGGGGGTTGGTGGTGGAGTTGGAGTTCAGTTGAGAAGATTAACGGAAACGCAAGCCAACTAGACAGGATATTGATAACTGGGAATATCAAGATTTTAGGAAGAAGGCTAACACTAGGACTGATGTAAGGGTTCCAAGAAAACTCGAGGACACAGGAAGATAGAGGTCAGGAATCTTGGACTACATACCCTGAAAACACAAATTCCCTGAGACGGTCTCCGGAATCAAATAAGAATATAGAAAATGGGCATAGCCAGCCAACTGCAAAGAAATGGAGATTGGAGCAGGAGGAAGCTAAAAGCTTACAACAAAATATTCCGGCTCAGCAGTCAAATTTGTAAAATTGTAATCGTGATAAGTAATCTTGAAATATTGTATAAATAACTTCTAAATAAAAGGGGAAGCAATGTAATGTTTGCACCTATGAGAATGCTCACAGGTTTGTTGAGCTGTTGAGTTGGGAGTGGCTTAGCCAGTCACGTGATGTTCACAAGACTCAAATAAACCCCAGCCAGTTGGGTTCGGGGGATCCACGATGAGGCAGGTGACTGTGAGCCTGTTGGATGAACTGGTAACGCGTAGTGTTAAACCTTTTGCTAATAAACCAATTGCTTCTTAATAGCAACATGTTGTAATGACTTCTTAGGCAAAGAATCCATGAAGCAATACATTACAGAGTGTTCTTTATGTTCTAAAATTTATTTTCTATCAGTGATTGAAGTTAGAACCAAAAGTTATGCAATGAATTGTGAAACGCTGATTATATGCTCAATTTATATTGCAGAACTGCTTCCAGCAAAAGCTCTGCTCGTAATTGCTATTTATCTTTGTCATTAGTGTTGTTCTATCCTTCAACAATCCCTACTTCACAAATTTTGAGACTTGATGTTCTTTATGTAGTACAGGTGCAGCGTTGAGAATCCGGAATGTTCCGGATTCCGGACCAATCGATGGCAGGGTTGTCTGTAATCTGTAAAATGTTCCAGAATCCGGACCCGCCTACTCTGCCGACCTTGGGGCTCCGCCGCTGCCCGACCTCGGGCCTTGCCCCACTGCCGCTGCCCTTACCTCGGGGCCTCCTCGCTGGCCCGCCTGACAACATCCTCGACAGGGTTGGCCCACCCAACGATGACTTCCTCGACGGGGCCGGATGGCCCGATAACCTCCTCGGCGGGGCTGGAAGGACCAACGACATCTTCCTTGGCGGGGCCGGATGGCCCGAACAGCTCTTCCGCGGGAATCTCTTTTCCTCCCCCACCCCTCCACCCCCCTTTCTGACGTTCCAAAATCCGGGAATACCCGAACCTGGGCTCGGGTGTTTCTGGATTCGTGACGTCGGAAAACAAATCGAAAGCCCGGAATCCGGAATGGCCTCGGTCCAGGGTTCTGGATTTTAGGCACTGCACCTGTATATCACCTATAACATCTTTTGGTATTACAGTTTAATTGAGAAATTACCAGTTTTGGTGCGTAAGAGTAATAAGATGCATGGTTTTGGTAGTTCCTTGGAATGATATGGTTAATGTGCTCCAGTGGATCACTGGCAGGCTACACAGCATTGGTCATTGAACTATAAATAACTTCCAGCACAATGCTTCTACATTTTCTAGTTTAATTACTCCAGGTTGACAGCAGTTGTTCCAAGTAACAGTTCTGTAGCCAAGCTTTTTTTAAAAAAAAAGTAGTTTCCCTGAAATCAACTGTAGATCATTTCTTAATGAAGCTGCAGCAATGACAAAAGACAGTGCCCTTTTCTTAAGATTCAACTGGGTAATGATGCATGCTGACAACTGCTGCTGATGCAAAATTCTGCTTAAAAATGGAATAATTAACACTTGCATACAGTTTAATTCAGTATTTTTGTAAAATACTAGGTATAAAGTTTGAGGCTCTAATATAATCTGTTGGGAAACAAAGTGCTCATGCCTTGGGTCTTATTACTGTATATCCTTTCAGATATTAATTGTTCACCTTATAGTGCCCACATTAGAATAGAGTATGTTGCTCCTGATATTACTTCACTTTAAGGTACAGGTTATCAATAATGGATCTTTTGTATTTTAGTGTACTAATGTGTTTTATACCATGTCCGTACAGTTATACAACTCTTTTCACAATGGAGGATATTGACTTTAGTTGCAGCTGAAGTATTACATTGTTTTTTCATGTCTTTAAAACCTCAGTGGAAAGATATTTTGCATGCAAGAATGTAATCTTTAGTCCAAAGCAATTGTATTGATGTAACAGACCCAAAACATGTCCTCTGTGACTAGTATGTTAACCAGGGAAAATCAGGTCTGTGCCCAAGTTTCTGTCACTGTCTTCTACCATCGCTGCCCCTCCCCTCTGTATGGGCCCAAGTTTCGGCCTCAGTTGCTCCTGATTTTTTGGAGCAACTGGTGTAGAATGGAGTATCTTAGAAATCCAAATTCTCGGCATTTAGTTTGCTCCAGTTCTAGTCAGTTAGAATAGTTTCACTTTGGAACAGAATTTTTTTTTCAAAAGGGGGCGTGTCCGGCCACTTACGCCTGTTTTCAAAGTTTCGGCAGTTACTCCAAACTAACTTAGAATGGAGTAAGTGAAGATTTTTGTATACTCGAAAAAACCTTGTCTACACTTTAGAAAATCAGGCGTAGGTTACAAATCAGGCGTAGGGAATGGGGGGGGGGGGTTTAAAAGGGAAGTTTACAAACATTAAACACTTGTATTTTTAATTTTTTTAAATTGATTTATTGGTTGATTTATTGATGTATTTATCATTTATTATTGATGATGGCTTTTTGTAAATTTGATTTTTTTTTTTAAATCAATAAATAAAACATTTTCTGCTTACTGACTGCAGCACCGGGAGTCCTCCAACAGCATGCTGGGATACCCCCCCCCACCCCCCGGTGTGTCTCTGTTAGTGTCTCTATCTCTCTGTCTGCCTGTGTGTGTCTCACTCTCTGTCTGTCAGTGTCTGTGTTTCTGACAGCGAGGGGTGGAGGGGAGGGGGAGGGGGGTGAGAAGGGAGGGAGGGGGGTGAGGAGGAGGAGAGGGAGGGAGGGAGGGGGAGGAGGAGGAGGAGGAGGAGGAGGAGGAATGGGGGAGAAAGAGAAGAGGAGGGAGGGGGGGAGGGAGGAGAGGGGGGGAAGAAAAGAGGAGGGGGGGAGGGGAGGGAAGAAAAGAGGGGGGGAGGGAGGAGAGGGGGGGAAGAAAAGAGGAGGGAGGGGGGGAAGAAAAGAGGAGGGAGGGGGGGGAAGAGAAGAGGAGGGAGGGGGGGGAAGAGAAGAGGAGGGAGGGGGGGGAAGAGAAGAGGAGGGAGGGGAGAGAAGAGGAGGGAGGGGGGAGAAGAGAAGAGGAGAGGGGGGGGAGAAGAGAAGAGGAGGGAGGGGAGGGGAGGAGGAGGAGGAGGAGGGAGGGGGGAAGGGAAGAGGAGGAGGAGGAGGGAGGGGGGGGAAAGAGAAGAGGAGGAGGAGGGGGGGGGAAGAGAAGAGGAGGAGGAGGGGGGGGGAGAGAAGAGGAGGAGGAGGGAGGGGGGGGAAGAGAAGAGGAGGAGGAGGGAGGGGGGGAAGAGAAGAGGGGGAGGGGGGGAAGAGAAGAGGGGGAGGGGGGGAAGAGAAGAGGAGGCGGAGGGAGGGGGGGAAGAGAAGAGGAGGGAGGGGGGGGAAGAGAAGAGGAGGGAGGGGGGAAGGGAAGAGGAGGGAGGGGGGAAGGGAAGAGGAGGGAGGGGGGGGAAGGGAAGAGGAGGGAGGGGGGGCAAGAGGAGGGAGGGGGGGCAAGAGGAGGGAGGGGGGGAAGGGAAGAGGAGGGAGGGGGGAAGGGAAGGGGAGGGAGGGGGGAAGGGAAGGGGAGGGAGGAGAGGGAGTTGAAAAGAGGAGGGAGGGAGGAGAGGGAGTTGAAAAGAGGAGGGAGGGAGGAGAGGGAGTTGAAAAGAGGAGGGAGGGAGGAGAGGGAGTTGAAAAGAGGAGGGAGGGAGGAGAGGGAAGGGAAGAGGAGGGAGGGGGGGAAGGAAAGAGGAGGGAGGGAGGGGAGTGGGGAAGAGGGTGGAGGGGGGGGAAGAGGAGGGGGGAGGGGGCGGCGGAGAAGATCTGGAGCGGGGGAAGCGAAGGTCGGGTCGGGGCGGGGTGCGGTCTGGTGGGGGGGTGGGAGCGGGAGTCAAGTCTGATTCTGGACCGGTCCGGAGAAAGCAGGAGCTGGGCGTAGGAGGAGCCTTATTCGCACAGCCCCAGTGAGGCCATTCGGCCAGGGCTACGGGCTGCGTGCTTCGGGCCCCTCCCACACAGTTTTGGGCGCCTGGAGCTACTGCACATGCGCGCCCACTGTAGCGCGCATGTGCAGAGATCTCGGCACTGTTTTCAGCGCAGGGACCTGGCTCTGCCCCCTACAGCTCGTGCTGCGCCGCGCCGAGCTGCAAACGACCTGCAGGGAGCCGGAGAATCTGTACGTTTTTTTTAGGCGCACTTTGTGGCGTGAAAAACGGACGTCCAGGTCGGCGGCGCGGCCTGAAACCTGGGCCCAACATTTTCTGTTTGGTTACCTTTCCACAGCTTGCCCATCCTGACAGAGCCCCAGGACAGTTAAAAAATATATATTTTGGTGTCTTCTTCCCACCTGCTATCCCTTCCCCTTTTTTTTGTCTAGTCCTCACTCTGTCTGTCCTTAAAGATGTTTAAAGTCTATTCAGTGTATACAGTCTATAAAGTGTAAGTTCTATGATTGCTTACAATCCCTTTAATCATAGCTGTATACTGGTACAGTTCACAAAGTGTGGGTTTATGGCATATCTCAGGAGTTTGAGATTGTCCTCTTATGCTGCTGGAGGCAGTCCCTGATTGGTGTGGGGTGGCATAATGACTCAAGATGATTTATAATTAGCCAAACCATGATTCTATATTTTGATAGGTTTGTAGGCAGTTTTAACTGGAGGCAATCTTAAATAGAAAATCTTTCAGAAAACCCTGGCACTGACAGCAACATAACTAATTTACATGGCATTGTCTTTTGATTGGCTTCATTACAGATCGTTCATTATTGCACTGTCATTTACCTTGAAACCATACACAGATGTGATTTACTTTACCTTCCAGAACTGTCTACTGGGATGCATATTTGAACGATTTTGCTTAATCTGTCTGATCACACCTATGTCACAAAGAAGAGCTTCAAACTCCACACACCAGCCCAGCACTCCTACTCCTAAATCTTTGCACTAAATAGTAAAGGATGACAGCTACAAAAGTGCATTAAGTGTTTACTGTGCATATAGTAAATAGTCTGAAGGTATGGTTTGTTTCTTGTATCTTCTCTTGGCGAAGTAGTGGAAAGAGTTGCAGGCTGATTAACAGTCTGACAGGCCATGCTCCATCTTTATACCAGCCGATAGGATGTCCTATACAGCAGAAGTGTTTTCAGGGACCCACAACCTTACGATGAGGGGCTGGCAGCCCAGGAGTATTCCACTGGATGTCAACCCAGAAATCAGAGCTGGAGCTCTAGTCGCCACTCCACTGACTACTGCGGGATTTGAATCCTGCGCCTTCTGATGAGGAGGCAGGAATGTTATCTCTAAGCCAAGGCTTTGCTCCTTGAAGATATGGCGACCTACAGGTCTAAAATAATCTTGGTAATATCCGGCAGTATTTGTAGCCTAAACGTTAATGTATGACTGAAAATATTTGGTTGACTGTTCCAATTTCTAATGTTTTTGAACTGTTGATTTGGCAGAAACACACACTATTACTGATTTAAAGTATCTGCTACAGTGCTGTAAATTTTTTCTGCTCTGGGACACTATTTTTCTGATGCTCATATATTTTTACGAGGTGTGTGCATGCGTACGTACATGCCAGGACTGAATTTGTCTTATGATTTCTGAGAATCAAACTGCCTTTAGAATTCTGCAGTTCCTCAAGGCCAATATCCAGAGCAAACGGTTATATAACAAGGCCTATAACAAAATGGGATAAAAGCCACTGACCGAAGGTGGAATGAAGGGAAATTTGTAAATACGTACTACAGTTGGGAATGGGATTCAATATTATTAGGATAATTGTAGACAGATGATTAAAAGGTCCATTGAACAAATGCCTCCATTATTTGTGTGTTGGGAAGGCCACATAAATATTATCTCTGCAAAGCAACTGGGCAGGCTTCAATAATGCAGGTGCAACTTTAAAAAAATATCTATTTGTTTCTGGGATGTGGGCAATATTAAGAGTTGTATTCATTGCTTATCCCCAGTTGCCATAAGAAAGTGGTGGTAGGCCTTCTCTTTGAACCAGTGTAGCCCTTGTGATGATGGTGCACCCACAATGAGGTTAGGTAGGGAATTTAGGCTTGATGAAGGGACAACGATAGAAATTTTTAATATAAATACAAGGAGTGTTAAAAACAAATTGTTAGAACTGCAATCCTACGCTGTGTTGGAGAAATTAGACAAATTGTGGTTGGAGGCTTCATGTGGACAAATGCCTCCCAACTGCAAGTAAACTCCGCACCTACCTGATGGCTCCGTATCTTCAAGGACTCGCGCTCCTGACCTGCAGGCATACTCCTGCATATGGAATCTCTCTAAGCATAATAGGAATCCCCTAAAAAAAAAACACTTTCATAGCACTTAAATAAAAATAAATCATCACATGGTCAAAATTAATTAAAATACAATTTAATTAAACATTTAAAACATTTAATTTTTTGAAAAATAAATGTAAAAATTTTTCAAGGGGCTAAAAATAACCTAAACTAATTTTAAAGATTTTTGTATGGTTAAATCATTTAGAGTTTTTATTTTAATACTTATTTAAATTTTTAAACCCTTACGCTGGTAAAAGAAGGCCTTACGCCTGCTTAATTTATATCAAACGGAAACCTGGAAATTGCGGGGCACTTACGATGGCGACGCTGTGCGTATGCGGTCATAGATCCCGGAAAATCCGGGCCATTGTGTATTTCTCAGATATGGCTTGGCGAAAGTGATGGGACAGAAATTCACCTAAAGGGTTACAAGGGATTCAGAGAGACTTTAGTCGGGCCACACTTGGAATACTTTGTCCAGTTTTGGTCTCCTCACATGGTGGCTGATATTGAGGCTTTGGAAACGGTGCAGAAGAGGGCCACTAGACTAATTCCCAGTCTAAAGCATCTTAGTTATCTAGATAGGCTAAAAGTGTTGGGATGCTGCACTTAGAGAAGTGAAGACTTAGAGGTGATCTGATTGAGGTTTATAAGATAATGAAGGGAATAGATTGATTTCCAGTTGACAGTTTGTTTCAATTAAATATGTATGGAAGGACCAGGGACCACAATTTAAGTTGTATAAGGCTAGATCTAGGTTCGATGTCAGGAGGTGGTTCTTTTCCCAGAGAACAGTGGACCTCTGGAACAGACTGCCTTCTCATGCGGTGGATGCTGATTTGCTGAATTCTTTCAAATGAGAACTGAACCTATTTCTGGCTGGGGCGGAGATCACCTCTTGCAGAAGTAGGTTCTGCAGGGAAATCAGAGCCAGAGTGATTTCTTGGACTAGTTATCATGTATCCTACATGGCTACTGTTGGTACTATATCAAGGTGTGCCACCAGAGGGCACAGCAGTGGGAGACTCGTAGGTTACCTGTACAAGTGTGCCTGGCCTAGTATAAAAGGCAGGCCACCAGGTGTGATCCTCACTCTGGAGTTAACTAAGGTCACTACAGTTCAAGTACAACACACTGCCTCGTGGAGTCATTACTAGAGCATCTAAGGACACTAGAATTGGCGACGAGATTATGAACTTTCACGCGAAAATGGCTACCTTCGGTACGTTGCAGCAGTTCGCCGATGGTGATGATTGGGATGCCTTTTTGGAGATGCTAGAACATTTCTTCACAGCAAGCGATCTGGCAAGAGACGACCCGGCCACACTGGCTGATAAGCGCCGAGCTATCTTGCTAACCAGGTGTGGGCCCTCCTTTTATGGCCTCGTCAGGGACTTGCTGGCACCAGCAAAGTCAACGACCAAGAAGTACAAAGAGCTCCTAATCCTGATCCATGAGCAACTCAAGCCCAAGGAGAGCATCCTCACAGCCAGATTCCGGTTCTATGCCCACCGATGGCCCGAAGGCCAGGAAGTTGTGACGTACGCTGCAGACCTCAGGAGGCTGGCGGCACCATGCGAGTTCGGCACCCACATTAACAAAGTGCTGCGGGGCACTTTTGTCATTGGAATTGGCCATGAGGGCCTTCTTCACAAGCTACTTTCGGCAGATACCACAGTCACACAATGCAGAAGGCCATCTCTGTGAGCCAGTCTTTCGTGACCTCGACTGCGGCTCCAGGCAGATGTCTCACCCTCGGGACTCAAACCCGGTAGGTACTGTGCACAGAGTAGTGCCGTTTAGGGGTTGGACTGTAGAGCGCGAACCCTTTCGGAAGAGAGAACAGGCCTCGGAGTTCGCCGACGGGGGCTAATCGAGTAGCCCCATGCTGGCGTTGCGGATGGAATCACAGGGTTCACTAGTGCCGCTTTAAAGACTATGTATGCAAAGGCTGCAGCACAAAGGGCCATCTCCAGCGAATGTGTAAGAGAAATATGACTCACTGTGTCGATGAAGAGTTTGCAGATGGCCAAGAATCCAGCGCGGATTATGAATCGATAGGCAGAGAGGCAGCTCAGCCCCACGCTGAGGTATATAGCATGTTTACCTGCACCACCGAGTGTTCCCCGCTGAAGATGGAAGTCGAGATAGAGGGCGTTCCAGTCTTCATGGAAGTGGACACGGGGCGAGCCAGTCAGTGATGAATCAAGAAGCCTTTGAGAGGCTATGGGACAATCAAGCTGAACGACCCAAGATGGTCCTGGTTCAGGCAAAGCTGCGCACCTACATCGATGAAATCATCCCAGTCGTTGGTAGTGTGAATGTAAAGGTACTCCATAATGGCACGGTGCACAAGTTACCCCTGTGGATTGTTGCAGGTGATGGACCAACGCTGCTCGGCAGAAGGTGGATGGAGAAGATCCATTGGAAGTGGGAAGACTTAATCCCGCCAACGATCGACGTCCTCTGCAGGGTGGACCCGGTACCGGAGAGCAGACCAGCACGGCACCCCGAGACACAGACCGCTCAGCACGACTGCGTGGAGATGATCCAGCTGAGACAACCCGAATGCACCTTCCAAGCTCCAGTGACAGGACTCCGAAGGCAGAAAATCGGATCCAGAGGCGACTTCCCAGCTTCGGAGGCAGAACCCAGGGAGAAGAGAATCACCACAGTCGACATCGTGGGTGAAAAGATGGCGCCCAAACCACGAGGTGAGGCGCTGATGGAGCAACACGTGGCACCAAACGGAGAAGCGGATTGGGGTAAAGCAAGCAAGGCTCTCTTAAAGGAGGCCTGCAACCCACTACAATTAAAGTTCCACACATTTAAGCAATATAATAGTAATTGTAAGTCAGTGACAAAAGGTGTAATTGATCGTGTAAAATGTGTAACTGATAATCTGAATTGTGTACATGCAACCAGCGAGGAAAAGTCACGTGATCGCAATCGGACCCACAGAGTGTCCATCATAGGTAATGAAAAGTTCGGCGATGCAGGTTTCAACTGCACACAGCCAATGCAACGGGCAGACACCCATTGGGAGCACACAGGTGCCGCGAGCTACCCAATGCTGTAGCCTGCATCCCGGGGACCAGAGTCATGCACCATGGAGTGTGGCCACAAGTAGCTGTCACACGCGAGCTGCAGAGCAAGCGACCTCAACGGGGCAACGGCACCGGTATCGATATCATGCTCGGCTCCACCTCCCAGGCACCCAATGGCACCAATTGCCACGAGCCTGAAGGAGCAGAGACTGTACTAAGGCGCAGTCTCCAGATCCCATCACCACCAAGGCCATACCTGTAAACAAAGGGTCACCCGCCACAGTTCCCCCAAAGGGGACCGGCACCAGCCAGGATCCCAAACCAAACAACGCCCAGGCCAGCAAGTCAGCAGTTCCCTGTGCACTGCTAGGCGACAGCTCCTCAGGGAGCAGCAGCGACCCAGGGCACAAAGAAAGGACAAGGAGGTCACGGGCATCTGTGAACCGGCCCAACGTTGGGGACCATGGCAACAGCTCCGAGAGCAGGCAACTCGAGCCAACCGGGTTCCCACTGCAGCACCGGGCACTGAGCCGCCACCAGACTGCAGGGACACAACCCAGCAGCTCCGGAACTAGTTTGTTAGTTTGTCCTCCCGCACTGGTCACTGCATTGATGAGGCATCCAACGTACTTGTCTCACAACGGAACCACAAATGTAAGGCAAAACCCATTTTCCTGAACTTGAATGTACATGAATGCTAGGAGCCCCTGCCATAATCGATTGTGGGGGGGGGGGAGGAGAATGGAGTGGTCAGGGACAAGCACACAAACAGCAACCACCAGCACTCTACTGCACCAACCACTCATCCAAGATTGAAATGACCTGTCAAGGGTCAACCAGATAGAGCCCACATAGAGCTAAGCCCAGAGCACAGCACAGTCAATGCAGAAGTGATTTGCACTAAAGGCTCAGGGGAGAGTGATGTTATGTATCCTACATGGCTACTGTTGGTAGTTTCATAAGGAGTGCCACCAGAGGGCACAGCAGTGGGAGACTTGCAGGTTCCTGTACAGGTGTGCCTGGCCTAGTATAAAAGGCAGGCCACCAGGTGTGATCCTCACTCTGGAGTTAACAAATAAAGGACTAAGGTCACTACAGTTCAAGTACAACACATTGCCTCGTGGAGTCATTACTAGAGCATCTAAGGACACAACAAATTTCTATCGCTCTAAAGTGCCTAATCAAAAGATGAGATTCGTGTGCAAAATTACGGCACAAGGTATTGGGATTAATGTATTGACATGGATAGAGAACTGATTGGCAGACAGGAAGCAAAGAGTAGGAATAAACGGGTTCTTTTCAGAATGGCAGGCAATGACTAGTGGTGTACCGCAAGGTTAAGTGCTGGGCCCCCAGCTATTTACAATATACATTAATGATTTAGATGAAGGAATTGAATGTAATATCTCCAAGTTTGCAGATGAGACTAAGCTGGGTGGCAGTGTGAGCTGTGAGGAGGATGCTAAGAGGCTGCAGGGTGACTTGGACAGGTTAGGTGAGTGGGCAAATGCATGGCAGATGCAGTATAATGTGGATGAATGAGGTTATCCACTTTGGTGGCAAAAACAGGAAGGCAGAATATTATCTGAATGGTGACAGATTAGGAAAAGGGGAGATGCAACGAGACCTGGGTGTCATGGTATATCAGTCATTGAAAGTTGGCATGCAGGTACAACAGGTGGTGAAGAAGGCAAATGGCATGTTGGCCTTCATAGCAAGAGGATTTGAGTATCGGAGCAGGGAAGTCTTGCTGCAGTTGGTAAGGCCACACCTTGAATATTGTGTTCAGTTTTGGTCTCCTAATCCGAGGAGGGGCATTCTTGCTATTGAGAAAGTGCAGCGAAGGTTCACCAGAGTGATTCCAGGGATGGCAGGACTGACTTATGAAGAAAGACAGGATCGACTAGGCTTGTATTCACTGGAATTTAGAAGAATGAGAGGGGATCTCATAGAAGCATATAAAATTCTGACGGGATTGGACAGGTTAGATGCAGGAAGAATGTTCCCGATGTTGGGGAAGTCCAGAACCAGGGGTCACAGTCTAAGGACAAGGGGTAAGCCATTTAGGACCGAGATGAGGAGAAACTTATTCACTGAGAATTGTGAACCTGTGGAATTCTCTACCACAAAAAGTTGTTGAGTCCAGTTCATTAGATATATTCAAAAGGGAGTTAGATGTGGCCCTTACGGCTAAGGGGATCAAGGGGTATGGAGAGAAAGCAGGAATGGGGTTATGAAGTTGCATGATCAGCCATGATCATATTGAATGATGATGCAGGCTCAAAGGGCCGAATGGCCTACTCTTGCACCTATTTTTCTATGTTGTTCCTTTCGATTAGACACATGACAACCTTCTAGACTACGAGTTCAACAATTTCAGACCATAACCTCTGCTATTTTTTCAGCTGTTGATGATTCCGCCAGTCCCATTTGCATCATTTAACTACTCCTGATGCTGCCTGACCTGCTGAGTATTTCCAGCATTTTCTGTTTTTATTTCAGATTCCAGCATCTGCAGTATTTTGCTATTGTATTGAGGTTATTCTTGAACTGTATAAGACACTAGTTAGACCATAGCTAGAGTATTGTGTACAGTTCTGATCACATTATAGGAAAGATGTGATTGCACCAGAGCAGTTACAAAGGCGAGGATGTTGCCAGGACTGGAGAATTTTAGCTATGAGCAAAGATTGGATAGGCTGGGGATATTTTCTTTGCAACAGAGGAGGCTGAGGGGAGATTTGATTGAGGTGTATAAAATTATGAGGGGCCTAGATAGAGTGGATAGGAACGATCTATTTCCCCTAGCGGAGAGGTTAATAAGCAGGGTGCATAGATTTAAAGTAATTGGTAGCAGGATTAGAGGGGAATTGAGAAATGTTTTCACCCAGAGGGTGGTATGGGTCTGGAACTCACTTCCTGAAGAGCACTAAAAATTACTTGGATATGCACTTGAAGTGCCATAACCTACAAGGCTACGGAGCTCGAGGCAGATACACTTCCCGCACACGTAGTCATCAGGGATACCGGAAGTGTCCCTGAGTTCCCACATGGTACAGGAGGAGCATAACACCCGACCGAGCTCTCCTGCCATGACTTAACCCTTAGATACACTTAAATTGGCAACAACAATGCTAAAAGTTTCTGACTAATATAAAAAGAAAAAGAAAAACTACTCACCAATCACCAGCCAATCACTTACCCCCTAGGCTGTGACGTCACCTTTCTGTTTCTTTCTATTTCTTTTTTGCCTTCTCCCTGTAGCTGCACAAGTACGCCTTTTATAGGCCTCCGACCCTGGACTCACGCCTCACCAACGAACTCCCGACGCCTCTCGCGGCCTTTTATAGGCCTCCGACCCCGGACTCATGCCTCACCAACGAACTCCCGACGCCTCTCGAGGCCTTTTATAGGCCTCCGACCCCGGACTCGCGCCTCACCAACGAACTCCCGATGCCGCTTGCGGCCTTTTATAGGCCTCCGACCCCGGACTCGCCTCACCAATGAACTCCCGACGCCTCTCGCGGCCTTTTATAGGCCTCCGACCCCGGACTCGCGCCTCACCAACGAACTCCCGATGCCGCTTGCGGCCTTTTATAGGCCTCCGACCCCGGACTCGCCTCACCAATGAACTCCCGACGCCTCTCGCGGCCTTTTATAGGCCTCCGAGCCCGGACTCACGCCTCACCAACGGTCCGTGTTGCGGAGTTGGAGCGGAGGGTGGATTCACTCTGGAGCATCCACGATGCTGAGAATGACGTGAGTAGCACGTGTAGCGAGTTGGTCTTACCGCAGGAGAAGGGTCCACAGCCAGATAGGGAATGGAAGACCAGCAGGAAGAGTAGTGCAAGGAAGGTAGTGCAGGGGTCCCCTGTGGTCATCCCACTGCAAAACAGATACACCGCTTTGAGTACTGTTGAGGGGGATGACTCATCAGGGGAAGGCAGCAGCAGCCAAGTTCATGGCACCGTGGCTGGCTCTGTTGCACAGAAGGGCAGGAAAAAGAGTGGGAGAGCGATAGTGATAGGTGATTCAATGGTGAGGGGAATAGATAGGCGTTTCTGCGGCCGCAACCGAGACTCCAGGATGGTATGTTGCCTCCCTGGTGCAAGGGTCAAGGATGTCTCGGAGTGGGTGCAGGACATTCTGAAAAGGGAGGGAGAACAGCCAGTTGTCGTGGTGCACATTGGTACCAACGACATAGGTAAAAAAGGGATGAGGTCCTACGAAACGAATTTAAGGAGCTAGGAGCTAAATTAAAAAGTAGGACCTCAAAAGTAGTAATCTCGGGATTGCTACCAGTGCCACGCGCTAGTCAGAGTAGGAATCGCAGGAGAGCGCAGATGAATACGTGGCTTGAGCAGTGGTGCAGCAGGGAGGGATTCAAATTCCTGGGGCATTGGAACCGGTTCTGGGGGAGGTGGGACCAGTTCAAACCGGACGGTCTGCACCTGGGCAGGACCGGAACCAATGTCCTAGGGGGAGTGTTTGCTAGTGCTGTTGGGGAGGAGTTAAACTAATATGGCAGGGGGATGGGAACCAATGCAGGGAGACAGAGGGAGACAAAAAGGAGGCAAAAGCAAAAGACTGAAAGGAGATGAGGAAAAGTGGAGGGCAGAGAAACCCAAGGCAAAGAACAAAAAGGACCACTGTACAGCAAAATTCTAAAAGGACAAAGGGTGTTAAAAAAACAAGCCGAAAGGCTTTGTGTCTTAATGCAAGGAGTATCCGCAATAAGGTGGATGAATTAACTGTGCAAATAGATGTTCACAAATATGATTTGATTGGGATTACGGAGACGAGGCTCCAGGATGAACAGGGCTGGGAACTCGACATCCAGGGGTATTCAACATTCAGGAAGGATAGAATAAAAGGAAAAGGAGGTGGGGTAGCATTGCTGGTTAAAGAGGAGATTAATGCAATAGTTAGGAAGGACATTAGCTTGGATGATGTGGAATCTATATGGGTAGAGCTGCAGAACACCAAAGGGCAAAAACGTTAGTGGGAGTTGTGTACAGACCTCCAAACAGTAGTAGTGATGTTGGGGAGGGTATCAAACAGGAAATTAGGGGTGCATGCAATAAAGGTGCAGCAGTTATAATGGGTGACTTTAATATGCACATAGATTGGGCGAGCCAAACTGGAAGCAATACGGTGGAGGAGGATTTCCTGGAGTGCATAAGGGATGGTTTACTAGACCAATATGTCGAGGAACCAACTAGGGGGGAGGCCATCTTAGACTGGGTGTTGTGTAATGAGAGAGGATTAATTAGCAATCTCGTTGTGCGAGGCCCCTTGGGGAAGAGTGACCATAATATGGTGGAATTCTGCATTAGGATGGAGAATGAAACAGTTAATTCAGAGACCATGGTCCAGAACTTAAAGAAGGGTAACTTTGAAGGTATGAGGTGTGAATTGGCTAGGATAGATTGGCGAATGATACTTAAGGGGTTGACTGTGGATGGGCAATGGCAGATATTTAGAGACTGCATGGATAAACTACAACAATTGTACATTCCTGTCTGGCGTAAAAATAAAAAAGGGAAGGTGGCTCAACCGTGGCTATCAAGGGAAATCAGGGATAGTATTAAAGCCAAGGAGGTGGCATACAAATTGGCCAGAAATAGCAGTGAACCCGGGGACTGGGAGAAATTTAGAACTCAGCAGAGGAGGACAAAGGGTTTGATTAGGGCAGGGAAAATGGAGTACGAGAAGAAGCTTGCAGGGAACATTAAGGCGGATTGCAAAAGTTTCTATAGGTATGTAAAGAGAAAAAGGTTAGTAAAGACAAACGTAGGTTCCCTGCAGTCAGAATCAGGGGAAGTCATAACTGTGAACAAAGAAATGGCAGACCAATTGAACAAGTACTTTGGTTCGGTATTCACTAAGGAGGACACCAACAACCTTCCGGATATAAAAGGGGTCAGAGGGTCTAGTAAGGAGGAGGAACTGAGGGAAATCTTTATTAGTCGGGAAATTGTGTTGGGGAAATTGATGGGATTGAAGGCCGATAAATCCCCAGGGCCTGATGGACTGCATCCCAGAGTACTTAAGGAGGTGGCCTTGGAAATAGTGGATGCATTGACAGTCATTTTCCAACATTCCATTGACTCTGGATCAGTTCCTATCGAGTGGAGGGTAGCCAATGTAACCCCACTTTTTAAAAAAGGAGGGAGAGAAAACAGGGAATTATCGACCGGTCAGCCTGACCTCAGTAGTGGGTAAAATGATGGAATCAATTATTAAGGATGTCATAGCAGTGCATTTGGAAAATGGTGACATGATAGGTCCAAGTCAGCATGGATTTGTGAAAGGGAAATCATGCTTGACAAACCTTCTGGAATTTTTTGAGGATATTTCCAGTAAAGTGGACAAGGGAGAACCAGTTGATGTGGTATATTTGGACTTTCAGAAGGCTTTCGACAAGGTCCCACACAAGAGATTAATGTGCAAAGTTAAAGCACATGGGATTGGGGGTAATGTGCTGACGTGGATTGAGAACTGGTTGTCAGACAGGAAGCAAAGAGTAGGAATAAATGGGTACTTTTCAGAATGGCAGGCAGTGACTAGTGGGGTACCACAAGGTTCTGTGCTGGGGCCCCAGCTGTTTACATTGTACATTAATGATTTAGACGAGGGGATTAAATGTAGTATCTCCAAATTTGCGGATGACACTAAGTTGGGTGGCAGTGTGAGCTGCGAGGAGGATGCTATGAGGCTGCAGAGTGACTTGGATAGGTTAGGTGAGTGGGCAAATGCATGGCAGATGAAGTATAATGTGGATAAATGTGAGGTTATCCACTTTGGTGGTAAAAACAGAGAGACAGACTATTATCTGAATGGTGACAGATTAGGAAAAGGGGAGGTGCAACGAGACCTGGGTGTCATGGTACATCAGTCATTGAAGGTTGGCATGCAGGTACAGCAGGTGGTTAAGAAAGCAAATGGCATGTTGGCCTTCATAGCGAGGGGATTTGAGTACAGGGGCAGGGAGGTGTTGCTACAGTTGTACATGGCCTTGGTGAGGCCACACCTGGAGTATTGTGTACAGTTTTGGTCTCCTAACTTGAGGAAGGACATTCTTGCTATTGAGGGAGTGCAGCGAAGATTCACCAGACTGATTCCCGGGATGGTGGGACTGACCTATCAAGAAAGACTGGATCAACTGGGCTTGTATTCAATGGAGTTCAGAAGAATGAGAGGGGACCTCATTGAAAAGTTTAAAATTCTGATGGGTTTAGACAGGTTAGATGCAGGAAGAATGTTCCCAATGTTGGGGAAATCCAGAACCAGGGGTCACAGTCTAAGGATAAGGGGTAAACCATTTAGGATCGAGATGAGGAGAAACTTCTTCACCCAGAGAGTGGTGAACCTGTGGAATTCTCTACCACAGAAAGTAGTTGAGGCCAATTCACTAAATATATTCAAAAGAGAGTTAGATGAAGTCCTTACTACTCGGGGGATCAAGGGGTACTGCGAGAAAGCAGGAAGGGGGTACTGAAGTTGCATGTTCAGCTATGAACTCATTGAATGGTGGTGCAGGCTAGAATGGCCTACTGCACCTATTTTCTATGTTTCTATGGACCAAGAGCTGGAAAGTGGGATAATGCTGGATAAGTCTTTTTCGACTGACAGAGACACAATGGGTCGAATGGCCTCCTTCTGTACAGTAAATTTCTATCATTCTATAAGGCAGACTTCTCTGTCCAGGATTTATGTGAAGCGTTTTGAGAGTTCCCCCAGTTGCACCACCTAGACTTGAGCATTGTAAATGGTGGAGATGCAGGAAGTGAGCCTTTCATCAGAATATCAAACCTCTGCACCGCCCATATCACTGTGTCTGGTCAAGTTAAGGTTTTGGTCAGTGGTAATCCTCAGATCATTTTATATTATCTTGTTAAAACCTAAGCCAGCAATTTAGCAAATGTTAATTACAAAATCTATTTGAATGTGCAGTTAAAAATACTACAGTTCAAAAATGTAATATCGGGATAATTTTACAATGAGTGCTCTTGGTGTGGCCTCACCATCAGGAGTACATCAGCAATTTGTATACTCTGCTCAATCTTTGCATCCATTAGAATGGAGAATCGTTGCTTATATATGCCCAAATTCCCAATATGTGCTCCTGGCAGGTAATTTTCCTTGCTGGGAGCTGGGACTCCTAAAATTTGCACCATAGATGCATTATGTTTATGGACCTTGTCAGCACTCATTCTGTGAAAAGCACATGAAAAAACTCTGAACAGATCTGCCTTGTCAATCTTGTTGATGCTTTAATATTGAAAGGTCAGTCTTCCCGGTGGCCACTCTTAGCAAATCTCTGAAGTTGCTGCCAGCTGCATGAGACCTGTGCATCAGAGCTGGTGACTCTAGCACCCCACCAAGTGCAAGAAAATTGAATAAACTCATGGAACTATTAATCATATTCTTAAATTAAATGTTTTCATAACTTCTTTTGTGAAGAAATTGGGAAATGGTAAAACTTAGACTGAATTTACTGGTGTGCTATGCCTGTAAGCAAATAAAACATAGCTGCTTGGTAAATTGAAGTTATCAATCAATTAAAGCAGAATAATTTGGAGATGCAGCAAATACTGTAGATTTTAAAATGTAGTGATTCATCAAGCATTGCAAATGATATAAACAAAATAGTTTTTGCTGCTCTTATCTAAAATACTTCTGTACTCTTCTCAACTCCTCGTGCTCAGCAATACTTAAACTGGCCCTAATAGCTAGGAAAGATGTTAGTAAGAAAATAACAAACAGAAAACCTGTGAATTGCTTCATCTACTGGATCTTTTCTATGCTTCCACAGGACCTTTTCGTATGTCAATAAAAAGCAGCAGAGCATCACTATCACTTCAGGCTTTGCTGAGAAGCAAATTTAATGAGCAAAAATGAACAAGCTAATACATACTAGCTGCATTAAAAAGTAATTGCAAGTCATACACTGAGCAAATCACGCATTGTGTTTGTTTGAATTGTGCTTTGGCTGCTGCTCCTAACCTTTCTGTTAGAAAACTAAACTGAACTGTCTTTGCAGTAATTGTATTGAATTAGGCTGAGGGATGGATTTTTTGTCGCAGTCAGTGCATCATGTTATGGCACAGTTGTACAATTCTGGAATCTTTAGTCAAATTATCTGTATAGTAATCAATAACCATGTCAATGTGTTTAGTTTAAAACACACTTGCAGTGCACATTTCAGAGATTGTTAGCAACAACCAGCAAAAATTGAAACATTGCCGTCAGCTTTTATTGTGGATCTGGTCGGAAAAAGTTTCGCACCCTCCAACTTTTTTGCTGTAAATTTTTGATGGTAATGTACATTTATGGATATTATTCTATATAAATGAAGGTGAAAATGCTAAATACTAGTTTAAGCTCTCGGGTTTTGCCTGAAATGAGAACTGTAAAATAGAAGAACAACTTTGAGCATGTTTGAAGCTAGCTAGTATGCTGTAATGAGGAAATGCTGATGCTGTCTGGTTTCCCTTTCTTCCCTGTTGTTATGTATGTGAACCTAACCTATGTGTAAGACTTGCCACTCGGGTGCACACCTGGTGGGAGACCTATGGGTCACCTGTGTACCCTGGAACAAGCAGGTATAAAAGGCAGTCCACCATGCTGCCTCATTTTGGAGTTATATTAAAGAGATCAAGGTCACAATGGTTTGAGCTTACAACACGTGGAGTTATTCTGAACTTAACACCTATGATGGAAAATTCTACTGTTGTGAAAAGTCACCTATTGCAGCAGCCCAGTTGAGAACGGAATAATCTGATCCCAGCTATGGCTTGTAGTTTGAGTGATTGACGATCCTGAAACACTCAATAGTCCACAGCCGATGCCGAGGCAGCCACTTTTTTCCTGAGATTATACATACTCTATTAAAAGCTTTTAACTGCTTAAATACTTATTTGCAAGCAAATCGAGAAACTAGGGGCTCAATTTTCCCCAATGTCGTTTTTTGGCGTATTTGAAGGCGTATTTATGCCTTTTTTTTGGGCCCGACTATGCCCAAAAAAAAGGTTGAAAGTTTCCCTGTTTTACCGTGAATGTGGCCTGTCACACATTGTCGTTAAGCTCTGTGGGTGGAGCCTAAGATCTGCACCAAAAAGATTGGGTAGCCAGGGTAACGAGGGTTGCACTGCGGACTGAGGCTGGAAAGTGAATACAAGACATTCTGGCCAGCTCACAGCAGCCTGCACAAGCACCTTGCACATTGCAGTTATTTCAGGCAGCAGCTTACCAACATGAAAATATTAAAGGGTCTTTGTGCCAAAAGTCTATCCTATAAACTGAATTGGAAAGGCCCCCCCTTGTTGCTGGTGCCCGGTGTCGCTCCTAGCCCAAGCCAAAAGGGTGGACAGACCAGACCAGACCAAAAGCCCCAGATTAAAGTGAATTCAAGATTAAAGACAAAAAGGAGATTGTTATAGAACCCGTAAGTAAAAGAGGTTATAATTACCCACTCTCTGCTGCTGCTGTCCCGGCCATGGAACTGGATCTTCTGCACTGATTCTCTTACCTGCTCTGATTTTGTTAACTGCCCAGAAGGTTTTTCAGAGCGGACATATGCCAAACTTTCATAAATAGCCAGAATTGGCACGGGTGGCAGGTTATGCCCCCAATGAGATTTTTTTTTAAATCGTAGCCTAAAAAAATCTAACCGAAGTGAATTATGCTGCCGCAGAAACTTTGGGGAAACTTGGAGATTTTAATTTACTTGAAAAAAAAAACACTGCACGCCAAAAAAAACCGTGCAGATAATTGGGGAAAATTGAGTCTAACATTCTTGTTCATTTTCTTGCTTGACCTTTCAAAGTTTGTTTAGTGCAGTCCAGTAGAATAGTGGTTGTGACCTGACTTCTTTCTATAGCAGAGTCTTCTTTGTAACAATAATCACAACAAAAGTAGATCATTGTGTGAAGCAATTTTTTAATGTAACAAGGTTATATATAAATGTAAGTTTGGGGGGAAATATCTCCATGATATCAAGATGCAAATGCGCATATTCAGTGAAGAATGCTTGCTTAAATAAATTTTCCATTGAAATAGTGAAATGTATCATATGTGCCAGTAGCTCATTTTGGCTTTTATCCCACTATTTTAACTTGTACAATTCTTTTGCCTCTCTGCTCCCAGTGCTGCTCTTGAGCTGACTGCTGGGACCTTCATTGAACAAGCTGATTTGCCCTTCCCCCATCCTCCTGTTAAGTGCCCCATTTATGCTCTCTGCTTTTCTGTAGCATGGCAAGTGTCTGAACTTGCCTTGTGAGGAATCAAATGCATAACTATATATATATATATATATATTATATATAGTCTAGTGCACTGACACAATGCTAGTGACACCAAAATACTTTAAATTAGGTGAACCTTTTATCCTGTAACAAGTGGGATAGGGTGACCAAATGTAGTGGCATGAGTGGGGCAATGTGTGAGAGAATATATAACGCACATTGCATTGGATTGGAAAGAACAAAAGATTCTTCCATCTCTCAACGTGTGATTTGTTTTGCTCTGTGCTTTTGCACAGATTCTCAGAATGTGTTTAATGTGCCTCCTTGAGCGCATTGCAAGCATTGGAATGAATGATTTTCAGAGGCAAAATCTTAATACAGTTACTGTGAATAAGATACTGGGTGAATACAAAGTCTGCTGTTGAATGTAGTAATAGCAAATCCAAGTAATGCTATTTTAAAACTTACTGATTGAAACAAATCAAATAATGCATTTCAAGCAGTAAGAAAATGTAGAGCACAAGAAAATCATTTCAAGTAACCAAGGACGATGTCAATAAATGGGCAAAAAAAGATATTTAGTATTTTTATTTGAAAACTAGAATAAATTTACTTTTATTTTCCCCCAATATTCTCCCCTCCTGTCCTGATTGCAGTGATTTATGCCAGTGTAGAGTTCCATGAATGTTGGCAACCCTCTGATATATCATCTAAAAGGGCCATTTTTCATGCAGAAAAACATGAGGGCTGACAAACTATTTGACAATGGGTTGCATCACAGTCAAAGACAATAGTTTCTTCCCCAGTAGACTTTCCAGTAGAATTCCATAGAGTGGTCAAGAGCAGGAAACCTGCTTGACAGCCCCTCCCCCCCCCCCCCCTTATCTTGTAATGGTGAGGATGATTACAGTGTCCCACTGCTAATCCTGGATATATTGACTAGCACATGCAAGGATTGAATGTGAGGCCTTCTGGGTTTGTGTGGGTTATGAAGGTGCTTTTTATAGGTAGTTATAGGGCCACTAATTTGAGCTTTTCTCCACTCTGAAATGTGTACATGGTATGCATGCATATCATTAATTTTTTCCAATATTTTAAGAAGCAAGTAGGGAGAATTTCCTGACTTCACGCTCCCTGCGGGAGGCATCACCTGTTGGGAACATGATTTCCTGACTATTTAGATAAATAGTTGGAAATTTGTGCACAGCATGCTTGAGAGTTTCCGATTATGTTCCCAATGTCTGAAGCACCCTCCTGGCACTGAAATCTCAAAATTACCCCTCGTCTTCTCCTGTGGTGTCTCTACACTTCGGGTCTTGATCACTAAAAGGCCATCTATAAACCATTTTCATGTATTATTCACGCCCACATCCCATGTCCCCTTTCACAACCCCACTTTCGTTTGTCCCTGGGGAAAAAAAAACATTTCAATTGCTTAGTCGCTTTTTAAATTATTTTTACTTTTAGTAATATGATAAAACCCTTTCCTATCCCCAAGTTGCTGAGATTTTAATATCAATTCATAGACATTTTTGGTAGATTTCATGCGGGGGGAAGCAAAGGGTTAAGTGTACTTACAGTACCAAGGTTTATCTCTGGGAATAATTTTACAGTGCTGTCTGTGATATATTCCCAGAGCACAAGTGCACACAGCTTCTAACATGGCAGGAAACTCTCGGAAGCCTCCGGAACATGCCTGGTTCTGTTTATTATTAACTCTAGTTGCAGTACACAATATGTCCACATCCACAGTGTGGAGCTACAAACATTACAAGCTTACAGACATTACACTGTCCATCAAATCCAAACGTGTTTTGGTATATGGCGAGCTTTAAAGGAGAAAATGGTTCGTTAGCAGTAAATGAAATGACAGGATAATTATATTACTTCTGTAACAAAATGCTAGGAAAACTGCTCAATATGCTCAACTTAAAAACTACAAGGTTCAAAACTGATTCTGTTACACAACTGTGATTTCTTACTCACTTCAGTGTTTATCATAGCAATCATAAGCTAGTTACTTGTAACATGTACTGTAGGTACAATTAGCATTTTCCCTGATGTGTTTGTGCCATTATGTGCAAATAACAGGAAAGAAGACTGCCTAAATGAACCTTTATATTTGTTGGTGATTGATTGAACATTGCAAATATTGTTTTCAAAATTTTACTAGCTCTTAAATATTTGAGGACAAAGGATTTGTATGGTGTCTCCTTCGGGCAGTCCTCCGGAGTCGAGGACGAATTGTTTCTACAATAATATTGAGTTCTAAGGTGACTAATGAGTCCTATGCGGGATATACAGACTCTGTCACAGGTGGGACAGGTGGTGGTTGAAGGGACAGGTGGGTGGGGTGCTTGGTTTGTTATACGTTTTTCTGCTGTTTAAGAACATAAGAAATAGGAACAGGAGTAGGCCATACGGCCCCTCGAGCCTGCTCCGCCATTCAATAAGATCATGGCTGATCTGATCATGGACTCGGCTCCACTTCCCCGCCCGCTCCCCGTAACCCCTTATCCCCTTAATGTTTAAGAAACTATCTATTTCTGTCTTAAATTTATTCAATGTCCCAGCTTCCACAGCTCTCTGAGGCAGCAAATTCCACAGATTTACAACCCTCAGAGAAGAAATTCCTCCTCATCTGTTTTAAATAAGATCATGCCCTCTAGTTCTAGTCTTCCCCATCAGTGGAAACATCCTCTCTGCATCCACCTTGTCGAGCCCCCTCATAATCTTATACGTTTCGATAAGATCGCCTCTCATTCTTCTGAACTCCAATGAGTAGAGGCCCAACCTACTCAACCTTTCCTCATGACAACCCCTTCATCCCCGGAATTAACCGAGTGAACCTTCTCTGAACTGCCTCCAAAGCAAGTATATCCTTTCGTAAATATGGAAATCAAAACTGCACACAGTATTCCAGGTGTGGCCTCACCAATACCTTCTATAGCTGTAACAAGACTTCCTTGCTTTTATATTCAATCCTCTTTGCAATAAAGGCCATGATACCATTGGCCTTCCTGATCACTTGCTATACCTGCATACTATCCTTTTGTGTTTCATGCACAAGTACCTCCAGGTCCTGCTGTACTGCAGCACTTAGCAATCTTTCTCCATTTAAATAATAACTTGCTCCTTGATTTTTTTTCTGCTAAAGTGCATGACCTCACACTTTCCAACATTATACTCTATCTGCCAAATTTTTGTTCACTCACTTAGCCTGTCTAGGTCCTTTTGCAGATTTTGTGTACTCCTCACACATTGCTTTTCATTCCATCTTTGTATTGTCAGCAAACTTGGCTATGTTACACTCAGTCCCTTCTTCCAAGTCGTTAATATAGATTGTAAATATTTGGGGTCCCAGCACTGATCCCTGCGGCACCCCACTAGTTACTGGTTGTCAACCAGAGAATGAACCATTTATTCCCTACTCTCTGATTTCTGTTCGTTAGCCAATCCTCTATCCATGCTAATATATTACCCCTAACCCCATGAACTTTTATTTTGTGCAGTAACCTTTTATGTGGCACCTTGTCAAATGCCTTCTGGAAGTCCAAATACACCACATCCACTGGTTCCCCTTTATCCACCCTGTTCGTTATATCCTCAAAGAACTCCAGCAAATTTGTCAAACATGATTTTCCCCTTCATAAATCCATGTTGACTCTGCCTGACTGAATTTTGCATTTCCAAATGTCCTGCTACTGCTTTAATAATGGACTCCAACATTTTCCCAACCACAGATATTAGGCTAACTGGTCTATCGTTTCCTGCTTTTTGTCTGCCTCCTTTTTTTAAATAGGGTCGTTACATTTGCAGTTTTCCAATCTGCTAGGACCTCCCCAGAATCCAGAGAATTTACAACCAATGCATCCACTACTATCCCTACCGCTACTTCTCAAGACCCTAGGATGCAAGCCATCAGGTCCAGGGGACTTATCTGCCTTTAGTCCCATTATCTTACTGAGTACCACCTCCTTAGTGATTGTGATTGTGTTAAATTCCTCCCCCGCCCCCATAGCCCCTTGACTATCCACTGTTGGAATATTGTTAGTGTCCTCTATCGTAAAGACTGATACAAAATATTTGTTCAGAGTTTCTGCCATCTCCATGTTCCCTATTACTAATTCCCTGGTCTCGTCCTCTAAGGGACCAACATTTACTTTAGCCACTCTTTTCCTTTTTATATACTTATAGAAACTCTTGCTATCTCTCTATATTTTGTGCTAGTTTACTTTCATAGTCTTTCTTCCCTTTTTTAATAATTTTTTTAGTCGTTCCTTCCTGGCTTTTAAAAGCTTTCCAGTCTTCTGTCCTCCCACTAGTTTTGGCCACTTTGTATGCCCTTGTTTTTAATTGGATACCGTCCTTTATTTCTTTAGTTAGCCACGGATGGCTATCTTTTCTTTTACACCTTTCCTCCTCACTGGAATATATTTTTCTTGAGTGTTATGAAATATCTCCTTAAACATACACTACTGTTCATCAACCTCCCTACCCTTTAATCTATTTTCCCAGTCCACTTTAGCCAACTCTGCCCTCATACATTCATAGTCTCCTTCGTTTAAGCTTAGTACACTGGTTAGAAATCCAACTTTCTCACCCTCCATCTGAACTCGAAATTCAACCATGCTATGATCACTCATTTCGAGGGGATCCTTTACGAGGAGATTGTTTATTAATCCTGTCTCATTGCACAGGACCAGATCTAAGATAGCCTGCCTCCGGTTGGTTCTGTTACATACTGCTCAAGGAACCCATCCCTTACGCACTCTATGAACTCATCCTCAAGGTTATCCTGACCAATTTGATTTGTCCAATCAATATGGAGGTTTGTACTTGGCTTCCGCATTCTCTCAATGAAGAAACTTGGAAGGGCTGGATTTTTGGCTTTCGGGGTTTTTCGGTGAATACGGTAGCGCTACGTGAAACTTACTTTTCGCTGCGCTACCATTTTAAGTTCGGCCTTTACTTCTGTGCCGGGTTGCATCGGTTGCACAAGCATTCGTGGTGCAAAATGCGAGTTTTAGCAACTTTAGTCTGATGCCAGGAGTGCTGGGAGAGAGGCCTTGGGAGAGGGAAAAAATCATTCCAAAAACATTTACAAGACCCATAACTATCTAATCACTGCAAAAAAAAAAAAAAATTTAAACTTAAACGTATCTTTTTTGTAGGTTTTTGCACTTACCGCTGCTGCTGCAAGGAAGGGCTTCACCAACAGGTTTGAACTGTCGCAATTCTGGGTGCGGCGTACAGGTCGGGAGAGTACCAAAACTCGGATGCAAATGCAATCTGAGTCGTTGCACATCGGCGCACCTCTCCCCAGCCGTACTTGGAAGTGCCACCGCAAACAGGTACCCAAGGATCCCACCCAGGTTTTGCGACCGGGTTTTCGCCGCAGAGGGTCAAATCGCGGCGAGAACCCGGTTGCAAACCTCTCGAAAATCTGGCCCGAAGTGTTTGGCGGCTTCTCGAAGGCTTCTCCTCCACTTCGAGCGGTCTTGGGCCAGGGATTCCCAAGAGTCGATAAGGATGTTAATTTTTTTCAAGGAGGCTTTGAGGACGTCTTTGAAATGTTTTCTTTGTCCTCCTGGAACTAGCTTGCCATGACGGAGCTCGGAGTAGAGTGCTTGTTTCGGGAGTCTTGCATCAGGCATGTGGATAATGTGGCCCGCCCATCGGAGCTGATTGAACGTGGTCAATGCCTCGATGCGGGGGATGTCAGCTTGAGGGAGAACTCTGATGTTGCTACGCCTATCCTGCCAATGGATTTGCAGGATTTTGCAGAGGCAATGTTGGTCGTATTTATCCAATGCTTTGAGGTGCCTACTGTACGTTGTCCATGTCTCTGTAGCATATAAGAGGGCAGGTATCACTGCTGCTCTGTAGACCATAAGCCTGGTGCCTGGTTTGAGGTCTTGGTCTTCAAACACTCTCTTCCTCGGGCGGCCAAAGGCTGCATTGGATTTCGTCATCGATGTCTACCCTCGCTGACAGAAGTCTCCCAAGGTATGATTTAATATAAGAACTGTAGTGTAGATTAACATAAGAACATCAGAAGTAGAAGCAGGAGTAGGCCATTTAGCCCTCGAGCCTGCTCCATCATTTAATAAGATCATGGCTGATCTGATCTTGGGCTCAGCTCCACTTCCCTGCCCACTCCCTTATTGCTTAAAAATCTGTCAATCTTCACCTTAAATATACTCAATGATCCTGCCTCCACATGCTTATCGGGCCATTTTGACAAACTGCGAACACTATTCAGATCTCCAGCTGTAGATAACCTTGGTGCAGTATGATGAGTTGCATTGAGAATGGTCCAGCCCATTCAGACCTTGCCTTTCACTTTTATTCCATTCAATTTATAATCCAGTGTATGATTTGTGTCCTTTTATATTTCTCCATAATAATCTGAGAAACTATGTAAAAATTAATTTTTTATCCCTTATTTGAAATGAGTACTGGGTGAATAAGATGAATGGCATATAGAAACGTGCTGTTTTGTTTGAGCAGCTGCACAAAATATGGTGTGTTTACCGTTGTAATGTCAGGGTCTTTCTCATGAAATGCAGTGTTCAGAATTCATTGTGGAATATTCTACTGCATTAAATATTTATAATCTATTCGGGTAGAAACTGATTGTATTTAATGTATCATCATAGTTGATTTATTTGTCTTTCAAGGCAGCACATTATTGTTCAAAGTAGTGGCAGAAATTTTCAGCAATACAATAGGATACTTAAAATGTTTTTGTTGCAAAAATTTTTTTCACAAATTATTCAACAATATGAAAAACTATTCTGTTTTTGACCCCCTGATGTAAATAATGGCAATGCAGCAAATGTTTATCAAATCTATTCTTTGTTTTTGATCCCCAGTTATAAATCATGGCAATGCAGCAAATGCTTATCAGACCATTGGTTTGCACATAATCGGCTTCATTAGCTCAATGTGGTAACTGGCCCTGGCTTCAGACAAATGCAATACATGACAGTTCCTATAATTGTTTTGATGAGATGTTGTTCTTGTGAAGTATTTTACAGTTGTATTTAAATTGTGTAGTCTTAACTTTTTACATTTAAAAAAAATAGATAAATACTTCGTCATTGAGAAATGAAAACATTTATTTGAGTATCTGTGAAATGTGTTTTGCAAGTTTGTATGTAATAATTCCTGTTGAATATAATAGATTTTTGACATTCAAGTTGAAATGATGAAAATAACCATGTTTTGGCCTGGGTAATATTTAAAGATCTAATCCTTCCACTGATACTTTGTGTAAATTACATAGCTTCACTCTACCTTTAAAGTTAGATTTTTTTCTGTTGTCAAATCTAATTTAGTTAGCAAAGCTACATTGTGCAGTTTTCATATAGACATCAAACTATCATTCAATATCTGAATGTGCAGTGCAGTGACCTCAATACTAGTAACTGCAGTTGACAGTGTTATGTTGTTTAGAGACTTTTTAAAGTAGCTATATACTTGCAGTCTTGAAATAAAATAGGGATGGTACATTCCTGCTGTCTCTTAATCATTAGGTGCATGTTAAACAGAATTCCAGTACATGTAGGGGAACAGATGGTCTGGCTGTATGTTCGAAAGTAGTGATTCATGGACTGCAGGTGTCAAACTGTTAGGGGGAACATCAACTGAGAGATCAAAAGTGAATCAAAAGCAAAATACTGCAGAGGCTAGAAATCTGAAAGAAAAACTGAAAATGTTGGAAATACACAGCAGGTCAGACAGCATCTGTGGAGAGAGAAACAGTTAACGTTTCAGTTTGATGGAAGAACCAGAAAAGGCTTTATGCAAGTCGAAAGGCAGGGAATGCAGGGGAGGGGAACAAAGAACAAAAGGGAAGGTCTGTGATAGGCTGGAAGGCAGGGAGTAATTAAAAGACAAAGATTTGATGGTGCAAGACAAAAGGGGGTGGTAATGGGACAAGAAAAACAAAAGATGGGTCTAGATGAGCTGTAAATGACAAAATACCAACAGTTGCTGTCCGAAAAAATCGGGGCAGTGGTTATGATCTGAAATTGTTGAACTCAACGTTGATTCTGGAAGGTTGTAAAGCATCTAATTGAAAGATGGAAGTGCTGTTCCTCGAGCTCCCATTCAGCTTCATTAGAACCGTCCATTCATTAAGATCATGGCTGTTCTTCTACCTCAACTCCACCTTCCCACCGGATCCCCATATCCCTTCATCTCTATCCTGAATATACTCAACGACTGACCATAGACAGACCTCTAGGGTAGAGAATTCCAATGATTCACAACCCTTTGAGTGATGAAATTCTCCTCATCTCATGGCCAACCCTTATTCCGAGACTGGCTCTAGACCCCCCAGCCAGGGGAAACATCCTCCCAGCATCTACCCTGTCGAGCCCTGTAAGAATTTTATATGTTTCATTGAGATCACCTCTCATTCTTTTAAATTCTGTATCTCCTCATAGGATAATTCCCACATTCCAGGAATCAGTCTGGTGAACCTTCGTTGCACTCTCTCTCAGGCGCAAATATATGTTTCTTTAGGTGAGGAGACCAAAACTGTACACAGTACACCAGATGTGGTCTCACCAAGGCCCTATATAATTGCAGTAAGAGTTCTTGGCCTCGAAATTCATGGTCCCGGGAAGGACCATTACTGCCCGTTTGCGGTGACCATTCATCAAAATCGAATGGCCACCGCCTTGGGCTCAACTGGCCGCCCTGACATAGATTCGGCCCAGGAGGTCTTGCAGCGGTGTGGGCCACCGCCGACACTCGTGGTGTGGTGTAGGGCTTGCGGCAATAGTGACAAGCTAAAAGTGCGCACCGTTGCCGCTCCACGCATGGACCCATTTTCAACGTGAAAAAATTGGCCCTCCAGCTTTTAAGGCCGGTGCAGAGATCTCGGAACCGTGGGAGCAGGGAGAGATAAGACGATAAGATCCAAACCTGAGGATGGGTCGGAAGCTGCCTGGAGTCCTCGAAGTAATAGCAACACTGCCCCCGCCCCCCCCCCCGGTTATCAAAATCCACGGTGAGGCCTTGGACAATGTGGATCATTTTCCATACATCGGGAGCCTACTGTCAGCAAGAGCAGACATCGATGACAATGTCCAACACCGCCTTCAGTGTGCCAGCTCAGCCTTCGGTCGCCTGAGGTAGAGTTTTTTTTGAAGACCAGAACATCAAATCTGGCACCAAGCTTATCACGAGGTAGATAAGTCAGCTCAAGAACAACAAGGCATCGGGAGCGAATGGAATCCCCGCTGAGGCAGTAAAGTATGGCGGAGCGGCATTATTGGCACGAATGCATGTCCTTGTATCTCTCATCTGGAAGGAGGAGAGCATGCAGGGTGATCTCAGAGATGTAGTAATCGTGACCATCTTTAAAAAAAGGGGATGTCCGACTGCGGCAACTACAGAGGAATCTCCCTGTTGTCAGCCACTGGGAAAGTCATTGCTCAAATCCTCCTCAACCGTCTTCTCCCAGTGGCTGAGGAGCTCCTCCCGGAATCACAGTGTGGATTCCGTCCACTACGGGGCACAACGGATGTGATCTTTACGGTGCGACAACTGCAAGAGAAATGCAGGGAACAGCACCAATCCTTGTACATGGTCTTCTTTGACCTTACACTGTTAACCGCGAGGGGCTATGGAGCATCCTCCTCCGTTTCGGCTGCTCCCAAATGTTTGGCGCCACCCTCCGCCTGCTCCACGATGGCATGCAAGCCGTGATCCTGACCAATGGGTCCACCACAGACCCATATGAATGTCCGAACAGGGGTCAAGCAAGGCTGCATCATCGCGGCAACCCTTTTCTCGATCTTCCTCGCTGCAATGCTCCACCTCACAAACAACAAGCTCCCCGCTGGAGTGGAACTAAACTATAGATCCAGTGGGAACATGTTCAACCTTCGTCGCCTCCAGGCTAGATCCAAGACTGTCCCATCCTCTCGTCGAACTACAGTACGCGGACGACGCTTGCGTCTGCGCACATTCAGAGGCTGAACTCCAAGTCATCATCAACATCTTCACCGAGGCGTATGAAAGCATGGGCCTGACACTAAACATCCGCAAGACAAAGGTCCTCCACCAACCTGACACCGCCACACAGCACTGCCCCCCAGTCATCAAGATCCACGGCGCGGCCCTGGACAACGTAGACCATTTTCCATACCTTGGGAGCCTATTAGCAGCAAGGGCAGACATCGGCGACGAGGTTCAACAACGCCTCCAGTGTGCTAGCGCAGCCTTCACCTGCCTGAGGAAGAGTGTGTTCGAAGATCAGGCCCTCAAATCTGGCACCAAGCGTATGGTCTACAGGGCTGTAGTGATACCCACCCTCCTGTATGGCTCAGAGATGTGGACCATATACAGTCGACACCTCAAATCACTGGAGAAATACCACCAACGATGCCTCCAAGATCCTGCAAATCCCCTGAGGACAAACACACCAACATCAGTGTTCTCGATCAGGCCGACATCCCCAGCGTCGAAGCATTGACCACACTTGACCAGCTCCGTTGGGCGGGCCACATTGTCCACATGACGGATACAAGACTCCCAAAGCAAGCGCTCTACTCTGAACTCCTACACGGCAAGCGAGCCCCAAGTGGCCAGAGGAAACGTTTCAAGGACACCCTCAAAGCCTCCTTGATAAAGTGCAACATCCCCACTGACACCTGGGAGTCCCTGGCCAAAGACCGTCCTGAGTGGAGGAAGAGCGCTGAGCACCTCGAGTCTCGTCGCCGAGAGCATGCAGAAATCAAGCGCAGGCAGTGGAAGGAGCGTGCGGCAAACCAGACTCCCCACCCCCCCTTTCCTCCAACAACTCTGTCCCACCTGCAATAGAGACTGTAAGTCCTGAATTAGACTGCTCAACCATCTAAGGACTCGCACTTGTAGTGGAAGCAAGTCTTCCTCGATTTCAAGGGACTGCCTATGATGACGACTACAGGGCAGTAGTGATACCCGCCCTCCTATATGGCTCAGAAATGTGAACTATTTCCAGCAGACACCTTAAAGCACTGGAGAAGTACCACCAACGCTGCCTACACTAATTCCTGCAAATCCATTGGGAGGACAGACGCACCAACGTCAGTGTTCTTGCTCAGGCCAACGTCCCCAGCATCGAAGCACTGGTCACACTCGACCAGCTCCGTTGGGCAGGCCACAGCGTCCGAATGCCCGACACGAGACTCCCAAAACAAGCGCTTTTCTCGGAGCCTCGACATGGCAATCAAGCCTCAGATGAGCAGAGGAAATGCTTCAAAGACACCCTCAAAGCCTCCTTGATAAAGTGCAACATCCCCACCGGCACCTGGGAATCCCTGGCCCAAGACCGCCCTAAAAGGAGGAAGAGCATCCGGGAGGGCGCTGAGCACCTCAAGTCTCGTCGCCGAGAGCATGCAGAAACCAACGCAGGCAGCGGAAGGGGCGTACGGCAACCCAGGCTCCCCACCCACCCCTTCCTTCAACCACTGTCTGCCCCACTTGTGACACAGACTGTTAAGTCCCACATTGGACTGTCCAGCCACCTGAGAACTCACTTTTAGGGCCCAAGTTTCGAGCCGCTCCTAAAACGACGCAGTCCCGACCTGGACGCCCGTTTTTCGCGCCACAAAGTGCGCCTAAAAAAACCCTCCGTATTCTCCACCTCCCTGCAGGTCCTCTGGCCCTCGGCGCGGCGCAGCAAGAGCTGTAGGGGGCGGAGCCAGGTCCCTGCGTTGAAAACAGTGCCGGGACCTCTGCACATGCGCGCTACAGTGGGCACGCAAGTGCAGTAGCTCCAGGCGCCCGAAACTGTGTGGGAGGGGCCCGAAGCACGCAGCCCCTAGCCCTGGCCGAATGGCCTCACTGGGGCTGCGTGAATAAGGCTCCTCCCACAGCCAGCTCCTGCTTCCTCCCGACTCCCGCTCCTGCTTTCCCCCTCCCCCCCCCCCCCCCCCGACCCGCCTGTCGCTGCTGCTGCCCCCCCGACCCGCCTGTCGCTGCCGCTCCTGCTCCCCCCCGCGGACCCGACCCGACCCGACCCGCGTGTCGCTGCCGCTCCTGCTCTTCCCCCCCCTCCCCCGGACCCGACCCGCCTGTCGCTGCCGCTCCTGCTCCCCCCCCCGGACCCGACTCGATGCGTCTGCCGCTCCCACCCGACTCTACTCCCGCCCCCGGACTGGATCCGACCTGACCTCCCCCTCCCTGACCTGACCTCCCTCCCTCTCTCTCCCTCCCCCCCCCCCCCCTGCCGACCCGAACCGAATCTCTCTCCCCGACCCGACCCAACACCACCTACCTCTGGTGCTGGGGACGGGCCCTGCCCGAAATCTCAGGCCCGGCCCGTTCAGCCTTCGGTCCCGACGGCAAACCGCTTCCTAAAGGCCTGCCTGAAGAACTTTCACACACGTAGGAACATGGTTTATTTAATCTTTTCTTTGCTTATAAATTTTTATTCAGGTTGGATTTATTTGTATATTATTTATATAAGTATAACTAAGGATTTATTGTAGAATTTAATGACTTCCCTTTCCCCTCCCCCCCTCATTCCCTACGCCTAATTTGTAACCTGCGCCTGATTTTTTAATGTGTAGAACAGGTTTTTTCAGTTCTACAAAAATCTTCACTTGCTCCATTCTAAGTTAGTTTGGAGTACGTTTTCACTGTGGAAACTTTGAAATCAGGCGTCAGTGGCCGGACACGCCCCCTTTTGAAGAAAAAATTCTGTTCCAAAGTGGAACTGTTCTAACTGACTAGAACTGCAGAAAAAAAAATGTGGAGAATTGCGATTTCTAAGAGAGTCCGTTCTCCACCAGTTGCTCCTAAAAATCAGGCGCAAATCATGTGGAAACTGTTAGAGTGGAAGCAAGTCTTCCTTGACTTCGCGGGACTGCCTATGATGATTTTACACGTGCCTAACCTGCGACTGCCTCCATGTCTCCCCTGTGGTTGCCTCATAGGTCTGGGAAGGCTGCTATGTTCCCTCTCTGGAAGCTGCAGATGTCCTTCTAGGATGCCCTCGAGCAGCTTTGGGCCTTGAAGCTGGAAACTGGCCAACACCCTCTTGGGAAGGTTCGGTCTGACTTGGCTCGGTCGAGGCCATGCATGGAGGCACTGGCGGAGTGACAGGTCTGGGGCCAGGAATGCTGCAAGCCGGAGGGAGCACATCATCCATATCTTGGCCCGAGGAGCCCGAATAACTCACCAGAGGCGGCACAATACCACCATCACCAATCTGAGGGAGCTCAGGTCGATGCTGTGGCACCACACTGGCAGGTCCCCCGTGTTGGACCCAGCCGCGAAAGCAACACTGAGGTCTCCAGGGGGTGGGGGGGGGGGGTGGGTATCCAGCTGAGACTGGATGTGAGCAGCCACTGTCTGAAAACCATCGGATATGACAACACTTAGATGCTCCGTCGACTCTTGCAGTGCTGCGGCCATCCTCTCTAAAGCAGCACCTATATGCTCGTTCCCTCGCGCCTGTGCTGCAATGGCAGCTGCCACATCACCCTAAAGCTGAATTTCCCGTGGGAATAGCGCCCCAATTAAGACTGCAAACTTTCAGGTTTGAAGGGCTAATAAGACTGGAACACATTTTTTGTGGTCAAAAAGCTGAATTTGGATGCAGTGGCCGCCGCAAACTTTGCGGCGCTAATCAGAGAAAAAACACCACCAGCTTTCCGGCTGCACTGAATTTCGGCCCCATTTACTCTTTTATACTCCAATCCTTTTGTAATATCAGGTGCAACATTCCGAATCCCGAACTCCGAAAACCAGAATTGTCCAAAAACCGGACATTTTGCGCATAGCTGATGAAGTCGTTCGTAATCCGGAATTATTGACAGAAAACCAGACATTTTTGAGGCAAAACCTGAAATCCGGCATGGATTTTGTCGAGGATTTCGGATTTCAGACAAAATCAAGTCTGAAATCCAGAATCCCCTACTGAATCTATGCTGGATTTTTGTACTCGCCGCTCAAAGCCCTGCACAAATTAGGTCGAGGATTACGGATTTCAGACTGTTGATTTTTTTGTTAGAAATTCAAAAAAACTCAAAAACCGAAATGGACTCAGTCCCAAGGATTTTGAACGTTGTACCTGTAAGGGCTTACAACAACAACTTGTATTTATATAGCGCCTTTAACGTAGTAAAACGTCCCAAGGCACTTCACAGGAGTGTTGGAAGGCAAAAATTTGACACCGAGCCACATAAGAAGAAATTATAGCACGCACTATTTGTTTTCCTAATTGTATGCTGTATCTGCATGTTAACTTTGTCATTTTGTATACAAGGACATCCAGGTATCTCTGAATACCAACATTTCCCAATCTCTCACCATTTAAAAAAATATTCTGCTTCTTTATTTTTCCTACCAAAGTGGTTAATTTCACATTTCTCCACATTTTGTTCCTTATGCTATCTTCTTGCCCACTTACTTAACCTGTCTATGTCCCTTTGCAGCCTCTTTGCAACCTCCTCACAACTTATTTTTTCACTTAGCTTTGTATCATCAGCAAACTTCAATACATTACACTCGGTCTCTTCATCCAAGTCATTAATATAGATTGTAAATAGCTGAGGCCCAAGCACTGATCCTGGCAGTACCCCACTAGTTACAGCCTGCAAATGCAAAAATTACCTCTTTATTCCTACTATCTCTTTTCTGTCCGTTAACCATCCTCAATCCCTTGATCTCTAATTTTGTGCAATAACCTCTTGTGTGGCACCTTATCGAACACTACTGAAAATCTAAATACACTACATCCACTGGTTCCCCCTATCTACTCTGCTAGTTACCTCAAGTGACCGGAATCACCAAATCTATGTTTGGTCTTCCCAATGTAGAGGAGACTGCATCGTGTGCAAAGGATACAGTATAATAAACTGAAAGAAATACAAGTAAATCACTGTTGTGCCTGGAAGGAGTGTTTAGGTCCCTGGATGGTGGGAAGGAAGGAGGTAAAAGGGCATCACCTGCGCTTGCACAGCAAGGTGCTGTGGGAAGGGGAGGGAATGTTGGGGTGATTGAAGAGTGGACCAGGGTGTTGCGGAGGGAACCATCCCTTCGGAATGCTGAAAGGGGAGGGGAAGATGTGTTTGGCGGTGGCATCGTCTTGGAAGTGGCAGAAATGGTGGAGACTGGTGGGCTGCAAGGTGAGGACAAGGGGGACTCTATCATGGTTCCAAGAGGGAGAGGAAGAGGTGAGAGCAGAAGTGCGGGAAGTGGGACAGACAAGGTTTAGGGCCCTGTCAACCACAATGGAGGGAATCCTTAGTTGAGGAAAAAGGAAGACATATTGGAAACACTGGTATGGAAGGTGGCATCATCAAAACATACGATGGAAACGGAGGAACTGGGAGAATGGAATGGAGTTCTTACAGGAAGCAGGTGGGAAGAAGTGTAAACAAGATAGCTGTGGGAGTCACTGGGCTTTATAGTAGATATTGGTCCCCAGAAATGGAGATAAAGAAATCGAGGAGGGGAAGGGCCGGTGAGGGAAGGGTGGAAATTAGAAGCAAAGTTGATGAAATTTTCCAGTTTGGGGCTAGAGCAGGAAGCAGCACTGATGATCGTCAGTGTACCGGAAAATAGGTGAGAGAGGGGACCTGAGTAGGACTAGAACAATGAATGTTCCACGTAACCCACGAAAAGAGAGGCATGGCTACGACCCATACGGGTTCCCATAGCACCACCTTTTATTTGGAGGAAGTGAGTGGAGTCAAGGAGAAGTTCTTCAATGTGAGAATAAGATTAGCCAGGTGGAGGAAGGTGGTGGTGGATGGTGACTGGTTGGGCCTCAGTTCAAGGAGGAAGCGGCGTGCCTTCAGGCCATCCTGGTGGGGGAGGGAGGTGTGAAGGGATTGATCGGCCGTGGTGTAAAGGGGATGGTTAGGGACAGGAAACAGGACATTGTGAAGGAAGGCGAAAACAAATAATAATAGAAAGTAATATAGAAACAGAAGGTTTGGAGCAAGGAAACATGAGAATTGACTTGCCTTGCCTTGCCCCTTTTCCCTCAACCTCCCCATCCTTGCCCCTTGCACACAGTCTAGTTAGGACACCTCTGATTTAGAGCTTCATGCAATTAAGTGCTTCATACTGTAATGCAGCTCATAGATGTTTACACCTCAAGTGCCATGTTTCTACATTGGGATTGAACAGTTGAATTACAAAGAATATCATCATAGGCAGTCCCTCGAAACGAGGATGACTTGCTTCCACACCAAAAAAAAAGGATGAGTTTACAGGTGTTTCGAATGAAGGACCTGAACTACATCCTCAAGGGTGGAAGATGCCTGTGCGTGAATTTTTTTAACATGTGGTGGCCGTTGCATACCAACCACCACACGGACTTGACAGAGCTAGGTCTTGGTCCAGTGGCCAGGATTATCCAAGACAACTGGAGACCTGCTCTGCTGCACGGACTTAGTGCGCGCACACATCCCAGTGTGGGCTGGCCCGTGCTGCCCCTGGGCCCCTGGATATACAACACAGAAACAGGCCATTTGGCCAAACCAGTCCATGTCGGCTCCCCTTGAGCCTCTTCCCATCCTTCCACATCAAACGATATCAGCATAACCCTTTATTTCCTACTCCCTCATATGGTTATGTGATACCAGAACTTGCAAGATTATACGTAACAGGAAATGCATCTATACTATCTGCTTCAACCACTCCCTGTGGTAGAGAGTTCCACATTCACACACTCTCTGGTTTAAAAAAAAAAGTCTTCTGAATTCACTATTTGATTTCTTGGTTACTATCTTATATGATGGCCTCTTCCTCACAAGTAGAAACTCTATTTACTCTTATCAAAACTTTTCATATTGTTAAAGACCTCTATTAGATCACCACTCAGCCTTTTTTCAAGAGAATGGAGACCCAGCCTGTTCATCCTTTCATGTTACGTATAATCTTGCAGTTCTGGTGTCATCCTTGTAAATCTTTTTCGCACCTTCTCCGGTGACTCCATATCTTTTTATAATATGGCGATCAGAATTGTGCGCAGTACTCTAATTGTGGTCTAACCAAGGTTCGATACAAGTTTACCATGACTGTTCTACCTTTCAATTCTATCACTCTAGAAATAAACTCTAGTGCTTGATTTGTCTTTTTTTTTTATGGCTTTATTAACCTGTGTCGCCACTTTTAGTAATTTGTATATTTGTACTCCCTTTGGGCTCAATTTTCCCCAGCATTTGCGCCGTTTTTTTTTGGAACATGCTGCTTTTTCTGGCCTAACATAAAAATCCCCAGTTTCCCCAATCAATTTGCACCAGCCTAACTCGGTTACGAATTTTTTAAGTCCGTTTTTTTTTCAGCCAAAGGGGCGTAATCAGCCACCTAAGCCACTTCTGGCCATTTAGGGAAGTTTGGCCAGCTGAGAGTTACTCCAGTTCTGTTTAGGCTAGCGTATGTGGCCTGTCCTGAAAAACCTTTCCTAGAGTTAAGGAAATCGGCGCAGGCAAGGAAAGTAGCGCAGCAGATGTCCGGACACACAAAGAATTGAAAAACGCATAGCAGCAACTTAGCGGTCCCATTCTCGGTCCCTGGTTCACACACACATAGTCCGGTCCCATTCTCTCACACACACACACACATAGTCTGGTCCCGAGAGAGAGAGAGAGAGAGAGTCGGTCCCTGATTTACACACACAGGAAGGCTGTCCGGTTCCATTCTCAGCTCTCACAGTCCGAGAGGTGTGAGAGAGAGAGAGACCCGAACCAGTGACCGTGAATGCGACCAGACAGGACTGCCTTCGGGCGGGGTTGGAGGTAAGGTGGTGCGATGTGTTTTTCAATTCTTTTAAAGTGTTGGGAGGTGGCTGTATGCTTCACTTTATAGCCTCAGCTCGCATTGTGTCCCTGGTTACCATGGCAGCCCGATCTTTTTGACGCAGATCAAGGCTCCACACCCCTCAGGTTAGGCCATGCCAAAATGAAGAAATCCAACGGGGAAATTTGCAACACTTTTTTTGGCATACTTGGGGCCCCAAAAAAATCAGGCGTAACTCTTCGAGTACTCCAAAAAAATGCTTTGGGGAAAATTGAGCTCTTTGTTCCTATACCCCATTTAGATTCTTGACTTATGAGTCGCATGTTATATTACATATTGCACCAGGATCTGTGGCTAAGTGTTTTGAATTTAAATTGTTATGAAATAAGAGAAAGTGAGGATCTTCCTTTATATTTGTTTGTGCAGTTGAAAGAATATTGTGGCGTGATTTGGTTCAAGTTACCAGTTGGCGTTTGGCCCTTGTGCGAATGTTGTAGAGGTTGCAGATCAGCATGGGCCTATCATCTGGGACTGTAGATCAGTTGTTTCATTTATTCAACTTCTGTTGGTGAGTTGCAGTATCGTATGATGGTATGAAAGTCCCACGCTGTTTTGGGTAATAAGTTTGAATGTGGCACATGAAGATATTTTTCATCAGTTTTCATCATTTCTGAGATGTTTTACACAGTCTTTCCCCGTGTTTAATAAAAGTGGCTCTGCGAAGGGATGATTATTTTTCTTGTCTCATCTTCCTTCGGAGAAAAGGAGAGTAATAACAGCACTATAAAAGCTGGCTTTATGGTGCTGCAGTCCAAGTGAGAGTGCCTCTTCCTCTTTCTTTGGCCTGTATCCTGCTAAAAGTGTGCTATTCCTGCAGGCGGGAGAGGCGTTGCTGTTCACATAGGACTCCTGTTGACTCACCAACAAACCCATTTAGTAATTAGGTAGACTACAACCAAACCCGATTATGCCTTACACACACCCATACATTCTGGCAGGGCTCAATGGACAGTGTGATTGGTAGCAGGGACGCTGGGTAATTTTCCTCTCCCTGGCCCAGGGATGCTGAGCCGCATTCTTAAACCCTGCCTGAGATAAGATAACTCAAACTGAGAATTGAATCTGACTTTACCTATTGAGCCATCGAGACAGCCCCAGTCAGTATTGCAATTGCAAATTACTCTAACTACAAAATCCTAGAAACCAAGCTGATAATGGGCTGCATTTTCGGCTTTTGAGATTTTGGTGCGGTAATGGCGGCGAGGCGGACCTGATACCCTCTGGAAAAGGTTGACGCCCTCGTCTGCACAATTCAGCAAAAAACGAGGTTCCATGGTCAGGGGCTGCAAAACCAAGCGTTAAAAAAAAAAAAGTTTTGTTGATTTAAGGAATTTCATTGTTGCTCAGTGCCTTGCAACATATTTATTTTGGTGGGGGGAGTTTTTGTTACTTTGTTGCAGTAAAATGTATGATTCATCCTTTGCCATTGGCGTCTTGTGTACCATTCCAATGTTCACCAGAGATGTGCCTTTATGGGGGCACATCGCCTGTCCAGTATTAGCTCCATCCCTCAGTTTCCTCCATTTAGGAGAACCGCTCCATTATGAGCTGGCGACGTGCAACTCGAGGTCCGGCAGCATCTCCACATTGCCTCCCCGTGGATGGGGTGACTATCCAATGGGCCAGGCTCCTCTTCGTCGTCCTCCTCCTCCTGAGGTGGGCCTGCAATCCCCGCTGGCAATGCCTGGCCCCTCATGATGGCTAAGTTGTGCAAGATGCAGCACTCCACAATGAATTCGGAAACCTGTTGAGGGGAGTATTGAAGGCTGCCTCCAGAGCGGTCCAGCATCTGTCTGCCTGTAGGAGATGGCATATCTCTGCCTTTTGGAAGCGCATCCTTCTTTCACACAGCTTCTCAGAGAGCTGGAGGTATGAGCCGCTGGTACCTGTAAATCCATGGGGGGGTAAGCCCTCCTCCCCAGACATCATCGACCTCTCCTCATCAGTGGCCTGACATGGCCAAGACCTCTTCTTCGAGCTTGACACCACCTGGCAAAATAGCATGGAGCATGATATGCTGTCGAACTAGTAAAACCCATTAAATTCTCTCACTGAAGTTGTAAGGGCACTGTAATGGCAGATAAAAGTGCTGTTTGCAAGTCGGAGCTTCACGCAGCATGCTGTGCGCAACAGTTGCAGTCAATGTGATGTATGATGTAGGAGCCTCATCCTTCCATTTAAACACGCTGCCAATACCGCCTGCTGCACCCTGGGAATGTCTGGTTTTTCAGACATTTCCTGGGGGCAGGTGTTAAATGAGGCGTTAGCGCCGAATTTTGTATCAGGGGTGCTAGCGCAATGGTGCACAAGGATTGGCGTCGTGATCTCAGTGAAACTCGAGGCGGGGCGGTAAGTTTTTGTGCCGCTGCAAACCATTCGCCCAAAATGTCGGTCGGGTGATAACTGAGGTGCAGCCAAGCCGAAAATCCAGCCCATTATTTTTCTACATGCAGTTGGTGTGAGCATTCTGTAAACTATTAGAATTTAATGTGATTCGACTGCCAGTTATCAACAGAATAACTTACTTTTGGTCAGGATCTCTTCCTTTCTGAATGAGTTCTCTGTTAATGCTGCCTCGATGACTGCTGCTCCAAATGTAATTATTTACAACAATTTTTGTGTTAATATGGAAGAGGAGCAAATTAAATACTATTTGAGTCATATTAAGTTTGTATTTGGGCTTGCTTCGCAATTTAAAAACTTAGAACAATGAAGTTGAGGGCACAGTTATGATTACAGAGGAAATATCTATGATATCAACTGTAAAATCTTTTGAAACACCATTTGATGTAGACTAGAGAATTCTTTTATGTGCAAATGTCTAATTAATGCATCAACTTTGAAATATTGGTTGAGCAGCTTATGTTACTGTAACAAGCTACAGGTTAAACCTCCCTTATCAAGAGCCATCCCTCGTCGAGAACCATTCCCGGCCACCGGGTGGCGCATGCGCAGAACTCCAACATGAACAAATTGAAGTCCTTCCTCGCTGCCGACTCCCGCAATCGCTGGCCTGACCCTGCGATCCACCCCTACGCCCCCCCCCCCCCCCAAACCCCATGATCTCCCTGCCACACTCCCAAGCCAGCCAGCCCCGATATCCCCTTGCTCAGTACCTGTACCATCCAATTTAACGTGACCCCCCCTTCATCCAGAAAAATCCCTTATCCAGAACAGGCCAGGTCCCGAGGGTTCCGGATAAGGGAGGTTCAACCTCTACAAGATTTCCTCCTTTCCAAGTTAAATCCTACAGTGTACATATAATGATCTTTCTTTGTTGTAAGCATCTTAATTGAAGACACTTTTTTTTCAGTGGTTGATTTTGTTGTGGAATGATAGATGCTGAGCACCTAACATTGTGCCTTAGTACAGGTGCAGCGTCCAGAATCCGGAACCCTCAGGGCCGTTCCGGGAGGAGAGAGAGAGTGGGGGTCGGGGGGAGGGGAGAGAAGAAATCCAATGTGGAAACTTGGAAAAATTTTTAGGCCCCAAAAAAACGCCCGTAACTCTTAAAGTACGCCAAAAAATTGAGCCCAAATGTGGACATTTTGCCAAAACTGAAGTTGTGAGATTAGTTGAGGCAAATCTTAAATCAGATGTTCAAAAAGTTCCTGACATTAGGAAGCCACTTTGCTGAAAAATTGTTGGTACAGGTATCGGCTCATGCATACTTTCAGCTTCCACTACATTTTTGGTAATGGGCAGAACTTTGCTGCTAACCAGATAATATCGCCTACTGATATTACTTATTTGGAACCATTTTGTTACATGCTGTACCAAATAACTGCTCCTTGGACACAGTTCAGTATTCTCAAGAAAAGGAAAACACGTGAGTATCAAATAACCTCACATTAGATGAAAAAAACTTGACTGAAATTTAATCAAAAAGGAGACTTCTGTTTTGTGCCCTGATGCTAATCTTAGCGGTGTCCTCCCTGTAAAGATAAGACTGAGTTTCACTTTGCCTAACCCCACCGATTATCAACCTAACCAAGTAAATACGTTTACCTCTTAAAATCTATCTTGCTATTCCTTAACCCATCTACTTAATTGTTCAAGTCCCTCATATTTGTCACTTGGCTACAATTCTAAGTATTACCAATATATTTTGTAACATTACAAGTTCCTCCAAACTATTTATAAATGCGTGAACAGAAGGGGATTGGGAACACTAGCCTATGTTACCCTGTACAGAGCTTTCTCTGTTGATGGCAACCTTTTGCAGCCAACCTAGTTTTCAATCTAGCTCGTTAATCTGCCATTAGTTGCATAATAAGCTTAATCTTATAAAGTCTCATATCAAGTGCCGCCTTAAAATCCAAGTAAATTATATGTACTAGATAGCCTTTGTTCAGTAATTTAGGTACATCCTTGAATTATTCCAACAGTTTAATGAGACGTGTCTTATTGTTTCTAAACCCATGCTGACAACTCCCTGCGGTCTCTGTTGTTTAGATGAGTGAGTACTAATAGCATCCTTATTAGTACTTTCAAACAATTTCCCCACTGCAGATGTTGGGCTAATTTCAAGGTTTATTTCTTTTTATGAATATTGGGACAAGATTTGCTCTTCAGCCCTCAAGTGTTGCTTCTCTGTTTATGCAACTCTTAAAAAATGGTTAATCAGAGTCTTGCCTATTTCTCTCTCATTACCTTGAGTATTATGGGTTGCATTTTATCTGACCAGATGCCTTGTAGGCATTCCATTATTTGAGTTTTTTCATAAATTATGCTTTACTTGCGTGTACTTGTGTTATAGATTCTTAGTAATTTCTTAAGACTGATGTAAAACATTGGCTTAACATATGTTTAGGATTTCATATCTGTGCTGAGACTTTCCTGGTGTTCTATATTCATGTGTATTGTGTATTAATAATGCCTTGTGCATGAATAATTTCCTTTTTCTGCTTGGATACGTTCATGTGTTTATATTGACATTGGGCTAATAACTGTATTGATTTTAATGTTTTACTGGACTACTTTTGAGTTTTTAGTGCTTCAAAAAAATCAGTGTTCAAACTCGGAGAATATTATAAAAGTACAGCCATGAAATCTAACCCTTCATTCTTAAAATGATTTTTAACAATCTGGATTATCTTTCTATTTTTTAATTCCTTTTATTCCAATTTGATGAACAGTGAACGTTGGTTGTTTAGGGACCAATTTGTTAGTAAACCTCACTATCTGTAAGGTGAAAAGTTGATTCGCCTTCCAAATAGAGGGTGTCACCAGATTCAGAATACACCACATTCTGTTACTATTGTTATTTAACCAGTAGATTTTGTCCAATTAGATATTGTGAAGTCTTCATTGCGGCTGTCTTTTAGGAACATTAGAACACAAGAATTAGGAGTAGGCCACATGGCCCCTCGAGCCTGCTCCGCCATTCAGTAAGATCCTGGCTGATCTTCGACCTCAACTCCACTTTCCCACCTGATCCCCATTTCCGTTGATTCCCCAGAGTCCATTCCCTGGCTAAAATCCACTCGGTGGCTACACTGCCCTCTACACAGCAGCTTCTTGAGGAATTACAGCTGTTCATTTTGTAAAATGACCACTTTCAACCAATGTATTATTTATTGTTCATTAGTTCCAACAAAGCCGAACTCTACCAAATAACTTTTGTTGTCTACCCAAATGTTATGTAGGTGATCAAATATCCACTTCAGCTCAAGTTATTCCCCTCTCATTTTTTCAGTACTGAGCTACTGCATTTAATGTGGTTTATATAGGCTTGGTGGTATTAGTGCTGGACTTTTACAAGCTGGCAAATGCTGAATTTTAAAATTTAGATAAATAAGCAGATATGTGTCTATGCATATGCATTTTGGCTGCTACTGTGGAGCTAAGCCCATTTTTCCCATCTCCCTTTTAATTTATCTTGGTCTTTCTTGTCTCTTGCATTCCTGTCACCCATTCATGTCATCTTTCATTCATCCCCTCGTGGATATTTTGTCCCCTAACCCAACCTATCACTACTCCTCTGCCAACCTCCCAGGCTTAAAGCCCCCTTGAATAAGCCCAAAGGTTGGGTGCTTCTCTGCATTCTCCAGCGGATCCATCGAGACATCCAACACTGCCTGCCGATGAGCTGCAACCTCAACTGCTCCAACCCTCTTGTAAATCTTATAGCTGGGAGCTAACCTCACATCAAGTTCTTTTCTGTCCCATTCACCCAACCCATCACTGCCCCATGGATTCTAACAGCCAATCAACAATCATTGCCCTCTCTGCATTTCCTTCCAGATGTGCATTCACTTGTCATCCATGATCATATTGTGGATGATTGCATTGATGAATTGATTTTATCTGAAACTTGGCACACAGATGGTGACACCTTGCCTCTTACTAAAGCCTCCTGCCTGGTATTACTTTCCACCATCTATCCTAGCCAAACTGGCAAAGTGGTAGAGTAGCTCTTATCACCAAATCACACCTTGGTCTCTCCTCACTACTTTGGCACCTCCTCCTTTGAGAACCTCGCCTTGTACCAGCCCTTTGATTTCTATTTTAAAATTCTTGTTCTCTACCACCTACTCAAGCCCTATCCTGAGTTTGTTCTTGAGGACTTCCAGAAGGCATTTGACAAGGTGCCACATAAAAGATTACTGCACAAGATAAAATTCATGGGGTTGGGGGTAATATATTAGCATGGATAGAGGATTGGCTAACTAACAGAAAACAGAGAGTCGGGATAAATAGTTCATTCTCTGGTTGGTAACCAGTAACTAGTGGAGTGCCGCAGGGATCAGTGCTGGGACTCCAACTATTTACAATCCATATTAACGACTTGGAAGAAGGGACTGAGTGTAACGTAGCCAAATTTGCTGACGATACAAAGATGGGAGGAAAAGCAATGTGTGAGGAGGATACAAAAAATCTGCAAAAGGACATAGACAGGCTAAGTGAGTGGGCAAAAATTTGTCAGATGGAGTATAATTTTGGAAAGTGTGAGGTCATGAACTTTGGCAGAAAAAAATCAAAGAGCAAGTTATTATTTAAATGGAGAAAGATTTCAAAGTGCTGCAGTACAGCGGGACCTGGGGGTACTTGTGCATGAAACGCAAAAGGATAGTATGCAGGTTCAGCAAGTGATCAGGAAGGCCAATGGAATCTTGACCTTTATTGCAAAGGGGATGGAGTATAAAAGCAGGGAAGTCTTGCTACAGCTGTGCAGGTTATTGGTGAGGCCACACCTGGAATACTGCGTGCAGTTTTGGTTTCCATATTTACGAAAGGATATACTTGCTTTGGAGGTAGTTCAGAGAAGGTTCACTAGGTTGATTCCGGAGTTGAGGGGGTTGACTTATGAAGAAAGATTGGGTCGGTTGGGCCTCAACTCATTGGAATTCAGAAGAATGAGAGATGATCTTATCGAAACGTATAAGATTTTGAGGGGGCTTGACAAGGTGGATGCAGAGAGGATGTTTCCACTGATGAGGGAGACGAGAACTAGAGGGCATGATCTTAGAATAAGGGGCCGTCCATTTAAAACTGAGATAAGGAGAAATTTCTTCTGAGGGTTGTAAATCTGTGGAATTCCCTGCCTCAGACAGCTGTGGAAACTGGGACATTGAATAAATTTAAGATAGAAATAGACAGTTTCTTAAACGATAAGGGGTTATGGGGAGCAGGGAGGGAAGTGGAGCTGAGTCCATGATCAGATCAGCTATGATCTTATTGAATCGTGGAGCAGGCTCAAGGGACCATATAACCTACTCCTGCTCCTATTTCTTATGTTATGTATCCACCCTCCTTTCCTACTCAGCCGCTGTATTGAAAAAAATCCTCATTCTCAGTGATCATCTCAGCTCCCCTTAACCACTTCCCCCTGAATTCATTGCCCTCCTGCCCTTGTTAAACCTTTCCCTCCATATAAACTCTACGGCTCAAATTCACGGTCACCCCCTCAAATTTGCCATCTCTCGTGGCCTCTCCACAATTGACAAGACCATATTTGACCAATTTGTTGCATCCCTCACCACCCGCATTCCCTTCCAACCCCATTTCCTTCTGTGTCTGTATCTGGAAAAATGTCCCCATGTAATTTACAACTTCGCTTTCAAATTTCCAATTGTCTAGCTTTGGCCTTCCACTTGCTGTAATAATTCAGAAGCTGCCAATTTGCTCACCCACTCCTCCACATCCATTTTTGATGATCTGGTCTCCCATCCTAGTTGTTCCCCTGGTATGGCCCTCGTCTTCATTCCCTGAGGTCCAATTGGTTTAGCCATCCAGCACCTGATCTGACTGACTGTATAAAGCACTCTGAGGCCTCACTGTCCTCTGCCACAACAACTACTCCAGAATCCTCCTGGAGAGCAAAAGTAATCCCCAGCTTCTATTCTCCACTGCTAACCATCTCCATTAAAGTCCTCTGCCCTGTTCCCTCCACCCTCACTAGCAACAACATGATCAGGTAGTTCACAGACTTATTTGTCGCTGGATCATACATTCAGCTGCCTCAGTTGCTTCCCCCTCTTTCTCTTTCCCATCAAGAAAACCTCCCCTCTGGCTCTCCCCTACCACAGCTCTGACTTTGTGCCTTTCTCAAGTTTCATTCCCATTTTCCCACGTTCACCTTGTCCATGAGATCCACCTCCCTTCTTTGACCTCATTTACTGTCTTCCCATTCTGCACCCATTCCTGCTGAAATGGTAAATGGCTCCATCTCTTCGGATACTGTTCCTTTCCCTTTGAAAACTGTCCTGAAAAAAGCTGCCCTTGTCCTGTCTTTGCTTGCAAACTACCACCCCATCTCCAATTTATCTTTCCTCTCCAAAGTTCTTGAATGTATTGTCGCATCCAAAAGTTCATACCTATCTTTCCCACATCTCCTTGTTTGAATCTGTCCAGTCAGGTTTCTGCCTTGCCGCAGCATGTAACAGTCCTAATCAAAGTCACAAATGATATCCACTGTGACTATGGTGCATTATCTCTCTTTGTCCTCCTTTGAACTCTTTGTGGCCTTTGACATGGCCAACTGCACCATTCTCCTCCAGTGCCTGTTGTCAAGCTGACTGGGACTGCCTTCAGCTTGGTTCCAGTCTTACCTATTAAATTATAGCCAGAAGATCTCCAGTAAAGGCTTCTCTTTGCAGTGAATGTTATTCTTTTATAGTTGTGCTGCTTAGAGGATACTTTAAACTTCCTTCTTTTGCTTTGACCTGATAAGCTAGTGGCATCATTTGGAATTTCAATGAAGTAGCTATGGGAGAGAAATCTATAGGAGTGATTATCTGCCTATTTAAGTGAAGGGGCCGAAATTCACTGTTCCAAAGGGACGGCTACCACGGAGTTTGACGGGCAACCGATAAAATCGGTCGGCCGCCACGGTCAGATGATTTTCCCTCCCCGAGCCATATTTAGCTCGGGGGGGGGGGGGGGGGGGATTTGAGCGGTGTGCACTTCCGCCCGAAACAGTGCGGTGAAGCCGCTGTAAAGGAGACATTCCAGCGGAGAGCTCTGCAGCGTGCGGGCTGCTGGAAAGCGGCAAGGACAGGGATTTTCAGCTGCCAAAAGGTAAGACTTTTCCCAGTGGTGCCCCCGCGAGGTATTCGAGTCGGTGCTCGAACGGGACACTGCTGGAGTGTTGCTGCGATCGGGGCGCTTTGGTAGGGAAATAGTTTTATTAATTTTTGTATTTTTATTTAAGATTACAGCATCTACTGTATTTATCTTTTAATAGTTTTATTAATTGTTTTGGCTCCATTTAACCTGCTGAGTGCTGATCAGAGGTTTGCACAGACTTTTGTACAACTTTCAGGTCTGACTCTTCAGTGGAGTCCTGTGGGCTGCAGAGAACTGCTTGGCAGGGTTCACCCTGAGGTTGGCAGGAGTGTTGGGAGGGTGACACCTGGTACACCTGCTCAGAAGCAGGGTGGCACGCAGGAGAAGGCATCACCATCAGCACCGTGCAGACAGGCAGCGGGCAAGCGAGGCAGCAGCCATGATTCGTTCATTCTGCGCCAGACCAGTGTGCCCGCCGCCTTCACCGGCACGAATCAGGATTGCAATTGGCTGCTTGGGGACAAGGGATATCCCTTGTCCACTTGGCTGCTCATTCCACTGTGGAACCGCAGGACAGCACTAGAGCATGCATACAATGATGCTCATTGTGTCACCAGGTGCATCATCGAGCAGTGCATAGGTATCCTTAAGCAGAGATTCCGGTGCCTGGACCGCTCTGGTGGCACCTTGCAGTACTCTCCTCAACGGGTCTCCATAATCGTTGCGTTCTGCTGCATGCTGCACAACCTGGCCATCATGAAGGGACAACTGCTGGAGGTTGAGCCAGCAGTACCACCTGAGGAGGAGGAGGAGGAGGAGGATCCCCGTTGCCCCAGAGCTAGGAGGCATCAACCCATCGCCACCCTGGAAGGGCCAGGTGCAGACTGGCCAGCACCCTCCTCGGTGGGTGCATCCTCACATATATGGAGGTGCCTGATGTCTCCCCTGCAATCTCCCTCCATGCATTATGTACTGCCTTGTCTGCCAGGTCTACCCATGTCAGGAAACAGTATTCTTCTGTCCTCCACACTGTCCATCAGTGTCTCAAGCTCCATATCAGTGAATCTGTTAGCTCTTCTTGCACCTCTTACACCAGCCATCCTTCCAACCTCCTTCCCCCCTCAGGGCCTTGCTGCAAACCCTAGCCTTTTTAAAAAAAAACAGGGGGAAGCTGGCTCATTAGAAACCCTTACCTGCATGCTGAATTTCTGTGGTGATAACGCTCAAGTTAAAACAGCCGCACCATTGAAAAGTTCACTTTGGAAGGGTTCATTAGCGCTGGAACTCAATTGTTCACTTTTGGAGCTGAATATGGGATGGCCCAGCCATGAAAATATTTTGACGCTAATGGCCACAAAAAGGTGGGGGGAGCACCAGCTTTCCTGCGGTACTGAATTTGGGCCCAAGTTGTTCTAAAATGGAAATAAAATCTGTGTTCATTCTGTAAATGGATTGCTGTAAGCATTGGACACTGGGGTGGGGGTTACAAACCATGAACAAGGACTGTTATTAGTGCAGTTGAAGTTTTATAGTAAAAGCCAACCTAAATTGATGTGATTGATGAAGAAATTACATTTCTACTTTGTAAAGTATATCTCTCTAGATCAGTGTGCTGTTTTGTAGGCGCCCTCGGCTGATATCTTTGGCGTTGCTTTGGGTGTTATTTGAAAGAACTCATAATGGTATATCGTTGTCACTTTGTAATAAAATGCTAGTGGTCAGAATGGGATCCAAAGATCAGCTCAAGTTAAGGAACACTGGCACTGAGCTGCAGCTTCTGAAATTACAATAATAAAGAGCCTGAGCAAGGATTTGCTGAGGTCTAATTCAGTAATGCATTAGTCATACGTGATCTGTTTTTCTTTTAATAGGTTCCATCTGAATGAAGACTGAAGCCGGTCTCTGTGCTGTCAATCATTGATTATGAGGAGAGTGATGGTCTGAAGCTGTGAGTGTTTAAACTGGGGCCTGACCCTCTGGGAAAACTCAGATTTATTTGGTTATTTATCTCTGAATGAGATGTCTGAATGAGAAGAACGGTTGAGAATTTTGTGCTCACTAATAGAGACAGCAAAGAAGCTTCATTCGCCTGGCTGATTTACAGTGCGTCACCTTTTAGACTGATGGACTGACGATTGCTACATCTGCAGTGCTGCTGATATCCCAGCTCTGAATTCATGCTGCTGAAGGATTCTCACGTTTATAGCTGATAGAATTTCACTGTTTTTCATCCAAGATCTGAACAGAAGTAGCAGAGTGGACATGGCTGGTTTCATTAACAAATTGCTGTTGGTATTTCTAATCCTTCAGAACAACTGTATGTCTCATGAAAGCACGCTCTCTCTCTTAAAGAGGTAGGTATGAATGTGGAATCATCCTTGCTTTGTTAATGTAATTAATTAGTGCATGCATAAGCTCATGAACTATTCTTCTCGCTCACTTTTTAACATGAAAATAAATGCATACAATCCTACTCACGATTGTAAATAGTTCAACAGCCATTTATAAATTTTCTGTGTAAAACTATCTTGTGAGAATGATAATATATATTATCCTTAAAGTTCTAGTTTTCTCAAGCTTCCATATCAGGTGGGAAAATGCATTGTAATTAGAAACAGTTCATTTGATTGTTACCTGTACCTTTTAGCATGTACTCTAGCATGTTTTCTGTAAATTGCATTTTTTGTTTTTCTTAAAGAAAATACTATTTTAAAAAATGGTTTTGTTTTTCCCTAGGTATCAGCAAAGCCCATGGGCATTGCCCTCCAATTGTCCCAAAAACAGACATCCAGAGATTTCACCAAATTCCCCTAACTTTAAACTTGAAGTTAGAATGCCTGGAGTAACACCTTTGATGGTATTCACCTTTTATTTCTCTCTGTTTTTAGTGCATTTTTATCCGAGTAGGTGTTTTTTTTCAAGTTGACAAAATTAAAATCAATCATTATTTCACTTATTGCAATAACTTGCTAAAATGTCCAATAAGAATGCTAAATGTATTTATAGTAATGTGGCATTTTTATGAAATTGCTAACTAGTTCTACGATAATGACATGACTAAAATTATTTAATAGTTTTGTTTTAATTTCTGTCCCTTTCTATTAGAATTCATACTGTAGGTGTTGATGAATAAATTACATGGTTAAACATTTATCTCAGAAACTAAGTTATCAAGCTAGGACCTAAATACTTTTTACAAGATAATAGTTTTTATGGCAATGGGCCAATGATCTCGGTCTCAAGGGAAGTGAAATAAGAAAAGGTTGGATTTTACGTCCAGCAGAGAGGAGCAATATAATGGAGAAAATCTGTTAAAACAAAATGCATCCTAAATATTATCTTTTTATTTTGCATCATCAGTGCCACTACTAAAGGATTAGACTTTATTTTCATTACATTTCTGCATAGATATTTGGAGATTTCTTTTAATTTTACAATACTGCATTCTCCATGAACCTTCTGCTTAATTAATTTCTGCTCGCTCAAAGACAGTAAAGGACTTTGGAAATGCCAATTTCATTTTGTACTAAAACCTTGAGAGACTGCAGCAACATAACCAGAATTGCACAATTTAATAGGACTTGCTCTGCAGAAGGGATGACTCATAGTTGCAGATAGCACTCATTATTTCATAGGGTTTAAGAAAAATCTGTAGGAAAAGCTGCTTAAATGTAGGGTAAAAGCATAAATTGTCAAAAAAGCTTGACTTCTAAAATATAAAATAAATACAATTGGAATTTTGAAACACAACCTGTTAACTGTATAATAAACAAATGAGATGCATTTAAAAGGATGCCAGTTCTTATGCAATAAGTAATACCTGTACTCGAGAATTAGTCCCTAGTTCTGATTGCTATTCATTGACTTCTGCAGGAAAGAGTACATGTTGGATGAGAAAAGGACTGAACTGGTTATTGGTCCATGGTAAAATACCCTGTTCAAATTTATTATCCAGGATCACATGAAGAATTGGTGCTTGGGTGAGGAGGTGAATAGCTGCTGGTGCTCTTGAAATCATATGACAAAAAAGTCAGAAAGGGGAATAAAAGCCAAAGGATGGAACTGTAGGGCCAATTCAATGAAATTGCACTCCTGAATGGAGCTTCAAACATATTAAGAATTTATGAGCATGTGATTTCATAACATTGGCCCTAGTATGTTAATGCAGGGATTGCACTGCAGAGTGATTGGATACTGGCTTGTTTTCCAAATAGGTTTGTGATCTCATCCTGCTTTTAGTGGTTGGGATTAAAGGAAGACAGATACTTCTTGGGAGTCTAATGCATCTAGCTACCTGTTAAAAATTACGAAGGAAATGTATTATGCTTGAGCATTTTACTCGATGCTGTCTGTGGCCAGCCAACAAGTGCATAGGCCCATAATAAATAGCCTTTTGGATTAACAGTTGTGCCCTACAGATATTTTGGAATAATTTTCAATTCTTCTTTGAAGAGGTAACTAAATTGGTAGATGATGGCAATCCATTTACAGAAGCCCTATGATAAAGTTCCACTAATGAGATTTATAAAGGTTAGTTTATAGAATTAATGGAAGATTAGATAATTGGATTGGAAACTGACAGCGCCAAAAAGCATATGATGAAGATAATGGTAAAAGCATTGATTTTGGGGGGGAAGCGGTGGGGGGGGGGGGGGGGGGGGGTGGGAAAGAGTGACTAATGGAGTTCCAATAGCGGTCTATTCTGGTTACCATGATGTTTATACTGTTGGGGAGGGCATCAAACAGGAAATTAGGGGTGCATGCAATAAAGGTGTAGCAGTTATAATGGGTGACTTTAATATGCACATAGATTGGGCTAACCAAACTGGAAGCAATACGGTGGAGGAGGATTTCCTGGAGTGCATAAGGGATGGTTTTCTAGACCAATATGTTGAGGAACCAACTAGGGGGGAGGCCATCTTAGACTGGGTGTTGTGTAATGAGAGAGGATTAATTCGCAATCTCATTGTGCGAGGCCCCTTGGGGAAGAGTGACCATAATATGGTGGATTTCTGCAATAGGATGGAGAATGAAACAGTAAATTCAGAGACCATGGTCCAGAACTTAAAGAAGGGTAACTTTGAAGGTATGAGGCGTGAATTGGCTAGGATAGATTGGCGAATGATACTTAGGGGGTTGACTGTGGATGGGCAATGGCAGACATTTAGAGACCGCATGGATGAATTACAACAATTGTACATTCCTGTCTGGCGTAAAAATAAAAAAGGGAAGGTGGCTCAACCGTCACTATCTAGGGAAATCAGGGATAGTATTAAAGCCAAGGAAGTGGCATACAAATTGGCCAGAAATAGCAGCGAACCTGGGGACTGGGAGAAATTTAGAACTCAGCAGAGGAGGACAAAGGGTTTGATTAGGGCAGGGAAAATGGAGTACGAGAAGAAGCTTGCAGGGAACATTAAGGTGGATTGCAAAAGTTTCTATAGGTATGTAAAGAGAAAAAGGTTAGTAAAGACAAACGTAGGTCCCCTGCAGTCAGAATCAGGGGAAGTCATAACGGGGAACAAAGAAATGGCAGACCAATTGAACAAGTACTTTGGTTCGGTATTCACTAAGGAGGATACAAACAACCTTCCGGATATAAAAGGGGTCAGAGGGTCTAATAAGGAGGGGGAACTGAGGGAAATCTTTATTAGTCGGGAAATTGTGTTGGGGAAATTGATGGGATTGAAGGCTGATAAATCCCCAGGGCCAGTACTTAAGGAGGTGGCCTTGGAAATAGCGGATGCATTGACAGTCATTTTCCAACATTCCATTGACTCTGGATCAGTTCCTATGGAGTGGAGGGTAGCCAATGTAACCCCACTTTTTAAAAAAGGAGGGAGAGAGAAAACAGGGAATTATAGACCGGTCAGTCTGACCTCAGTAGTGGGTAAAATGATAGAATCAATTATTAAGGATGTCATAGCAGTGCATCTGGAAAATGGTGACATGATAGGTCCAAGTCAGCATGGATTTGTGAAAGGGAAATCATGCTTGACAAATCTTCTAGAATTTTTTGAGGATGTTTCCAGTAAAGTGGACAAAGGAGAACCAGTTGATGTGGTATATTTGGACTTTCAGAAGGCTTTCGACAAGGTCCCACACAAGAGATTAATGTGCAAAGTTAAAGCACATGGGATTGGGGGTAGTGTGCTGACGTGGATTGAGAACTGGTTGTCAGACAGGAAGCAAAGAGTAGGAGTAAACGGGTACTTTTCAGAATGGCAGGCAGTGACTAGTGGGGTGCCGCAAGATTCTGTGCTGGGGCCCCAGCTGTTTACATTGTACATTAATGATTTAGACGAGGGGATTAAATGCAGTATCTCCAAATTTGCGGATGATACTAAGTTGGGTGGCAGTGTGAGCTGCGAGGAGGATGTTATTAGGCTGCAGAGTGACTTGGATAGGTTAGGTGAGTGGGTAAATGCATGGCAGATGAAGTATAATGTGGATAAATGTGAGGTTATCCACTTTGGTGGTAAAAACAGAGAGACAGACTATTATCTGAATGGTGACAGATTAGGAAAAGGGAAGGTGCAACGAGACCTGGGTGTCATGGTACATCAGTCATTGAAGGTTAGCATGCAGGTACAGCAGGCGGTTAAGAAAGCAAATGGCATGTTGGCCTTCATAGCGAGGGGATTTGAATACAGGGGCAGGGAGGTGTTGCTACAGTTGTACAGGGCCTTGGTGAGGCCACACCTGGAGTATTGTGTACAGTTTTGGTCTCCTAACTTGAGGAAGGACATTCTTGCTATTGAGGGAGTGCAGCGAAGATTCACCAGACTGATTCCCGGGATGGCGGGACTGACCTATCAAGAAAGACTGGATCAACTGGGCTTGTATTCACTGGAGTTCAGAAGAATGAGAGGGGACCTCATAGAAACGTTTAAAATTCTGACGGGTTTAGACAGGTTAGATGCAGGAAGAATGTTCCCAATGTTGGGGAAGTCCAGAACCAGGGGTCACAGTCTGAGGATAAGGGGTAAGCCATTTAGGACCGAGATGAGGAGAAACTTCTTCACCCAGAGAGTGGTGAACCTGTGGAATTCTCTACCACAGAAAGTAGTTGAGGCCAATTCACTAAATATATTCAAAAGGGAGTTAGATGAAGTCCTTACTACTCGGGGGTTCAAGGATTATGGCGAGAAAGCAGGAAGTGGGTACTGAAGTTTCATGTTCAGCCATGAACTCATTGAATGGCGGTGCAGGCTAGAAGGGCTGAATGGCCTGCTCCTGCACCTATTTTCTATGTTTCTCTATGTTTCTATGTTCATAAATGATAATAAGCATGAGCATTGTGCCACAAAATGACACACACAAAATTTGCTCACATTAGAAAACTATATAGCTGGGTGATGATTATAATAGAAATTGAGAGCTTTCAGAGGGACCTTGGCCGGTTAAGTGGATAGGTTGAGAAATGATTGCTGTATTTTAAATAAACGTACTCAGATTGGATCAGAAGATTATACTTAATAAAATAGTTTATTGCGCATAGCTTAGGAAAGAATGGTATGAGAAAAGGCTCTTTGCAGACCAAGCCCACTACTTCGCCAATCTGCTCAGTATGGACTCTATGCGTGCAATCTATTGAGGGAACGTTTTGCATAAATTTGTTTCTGACCCCAAAGGAAAATGAGTAAAATTACAGAGTAAGTACACATCCTCATGTCATCTGTGGCTGATTTGTTTTCCATCGATATCATTTTATTGGTCACATCAGTACAGGAACCATTGTGTTCATGGAGTATTTGATCATCTCTGTTCATACAATATCTTTAAACTTCAATCCCATTTCTAACCAGATATTAAATTTTGAAACTTTATTTCATAAGAACATAAGAAATGGGAGCAGGAGTAGACCATTTGGCCCCTCGAGCCTGCTCCGCCATTTAATAAGATCATGGCTGATCTGATCATGGACTCAGCTCCACTTCCCTGCCCGCTCCCCATAACTCTCTATTCTCTTAACGCTCAAAAAGCTGTCAATCTCCGCCTTAAATATAGTCAATGACCCAGCCTCCGCAGCTCTCTGGGGCAGAGAATTCCATAGATTTACAATCCTCTGAGAGAAGAAATTCCTCCTCATCTCAGTTTTAAATGGGCGGGCCCTTATTCTGAGACTATGTCCCCTAATTTTAATTTCCTCTATGAGTGGAAATATCCTCTCTGCATCCACCTTGTCGAGACCCCTCATTATCTTCTCTGTTTCGATAAGATCACCTCTCATTCTTCTGTACTCCATTGAGTATAGGCCCAACTTACTCAACCTAACTTCATAGGTCAACCCCCTCATCTCTGGAATCAACCTCGTGAACCTTCTCTGAACAGCCTCCAATGCAAGGATATTCTTCCTTAAATACGGAGACCAAAACTTTACACAGTACTCCAGGTGTGGCCTCACCAATACCCTGTACAGTTGTAGCAGGACTTCTCTGCTTTTATACTCTTATCTCCCTTGCAATAAAGGCCAACATTCCATTTGCCTTCCTGATTACTTGCTGTACCTGCATACTAACTTTTTGTGTTTCATGCACAAGGACTCCCAGATCTCTCTGAACTGCAGCACTTTGCAATTTTTCTCCATTAGAATTATAATTTGCTTTTCTATTATTTCTGCAAAAGTGGGTAACCTCACATTTTCTCACATTATACTCCATCTACCAAATTTTTGCTCATTCACTTAGCCTGTCTATATCCCTTTATAGATTTTTTGTGTCCTCCTCACAATTTGCTTTCCCATCCATCTTTGAATCATCAGCAAACTTGGCTACATTACACTCGGTCCCTTCATCCAAATCATTAATATAGATTGTAAATAGTTAAGGCCCCAGCACCGATCCCTGCGGTACCCCACTAGTCACTGTTTGCCAACCGGAAAATGACCCATTTATCCCGACTCAGTTTTCTGTTAGTTAGCCAATCCTCAATCCGTGCTAGTATATTACCCCCAACCCTGTGAACTTTTATCTTGTGCAGTAACCTTTTATATGGCACCTTATCGATGCCTTCTGGAAATCCAAATACACCACATCTATTGGTTCCCCCTTATCCACCCTGTTTGTTACATCCTCAAAGAACTCCCAGCAAATTTGTCAAACATGATTTCCCTTTCATAAAACCATGCTGACTCTGCTTGATTGATTTATGCTTTTCCAAATGTCCCGCTACTGCTTCCTGAATAATGGACTCCAGCATTTTCCCAACGACAGATGTTAAGCTAACTGGTCTATAGTTTCCTGCTTTTTGTCTGCCTCCTTTTTTAAATAGGGGCGTTACGCTTGCAGTTTTCCAATCTGCTGGGACCGCCCCAGAATCCAGGGAATTTTGATAGATTACAACCGATGCATCCACTATCTCTGCAGCCACTTCTTTTATGACCTAGGATGTAAGCCATCAAGTCCTGGGGACTTGTCCGCCTTTAGTCCATTATTTTACCGAGTACTACTTCATTCGTGATAGTGATTGTATTAAGTTCCTCCCTCCCTATAGCTCCTTGATTATCCACTATTGGGATGTTTTTAGTGTCTTCTACCATGAAAACCGATGCAAAATATTTGTTCAACGTCTCTGCCATTTCCCTGTTCTCCAATGTTAATTCCCCAGTCTCATCCTCTAGGGGACCAACATTTACTTTATTGTTTCAATAATCCAATCTATAGAATGCCAAACAGGAGAGCAGTCAAGCATGTAGCAATTTACAGTAAAGGTGTAAACTCTTGAGTTTTTTTTTAAACTAAAGTTCATAAAGTGGTTTACATATTGGTGGTCTTAGTGCATTTTTTTAAAACAGTACTTGGAGGAAGGACACCCATGGCAGAGGTGTGCATTTTGGATGAGGGCATTTATGGGGGAGGAGTATTTGTCCAACATAATCACATGATTTCAGTGAGACAGGTAGTGCTTTGCTGTAATGTGGGGATCCATTCCTGCTGTTCACATAATTATATTAGTTTGAGTGTTAGGTGCTCCCACACGATCCTGGGGGCCAAAAAGAAAGTGAGTGAGGCGATCTCAGTGTTGGTCATAGCCTTTCTGCATATCCTAGATCACTGCCCAGAATGGTTGGATTTGTGGGCAGGACTAGGTACTTCCTCCTCATCTTTACCCTAACCCATCACTACTCCTCTGCCTTCCACTCATCTGCTACCATCCTAGGATTGAATAAAAACAGAAAATGCTGGAAATCTCAGCGGGTCAGGCAGCATCTGTGGAGAGGAAGCAGAGTTAACGTTTCAGGTCGATGACCCTTCGTCCGAACTGGAGAGTGTTCGGAAAGAACAGGTGTTCTTTCTTCCCCTCCCCCTTTCACTGCTTATTAAGAATCTGTTCTTTCCCAACACACTCCAGTTCTGACAAAGGGTCATCGACCTGAAACAAACTCTGCTTCCTCTCCACAGATGTTGCCTGACCTGCTGAGATTTTCAGCATTTTCTGTTTTTATTCCAGATTCCAGCAACCGCAGTATTTTGCTTTTTTATCCTAGGATTGAATCCTTGGATAAGCTCAGAGCTATGTTTTGTGCCTTTCTCAGTATTTCCAATTGGCTCATCAAGACAGCAGTTGCTGCCTCCTTATGAGCAGAATCCCCAACTGCTCCATCCTCCTCCCTTGCCAACGTTTCCGCTCAGTGCGCACGCTGGCTGCTAAATGCACCACCCTCCACCCCGTTCCGCTCACCCCACGTACCAATGCCCTCTTGGAGTATGCAGATCAAAAATCATTGTCCCTCTCCACATTTCCCTCCAGAATGTCTGTTTACTTGTGAACAAAGTGTTTGCCATCCATGATCTGATTGTGGATGATTGCTTTGATTAATTGGCTTTGATTGAAACTGGCTCACTGATGGTGACACTTCACAATTTACTGAAGCCTCCCTACCTAGTTACACTTTCCACTCAAAACCACCCTGGTACTTCTCGCCAAATCGCACCTTGGTCTCTCCTCCGCAATATTCTCTTTCATGCACCTCACTTTTTCCCATCCTCTCGTCTCTTCTCTAAAATCTTTGTTTTCCCCCCAAGCCCCAACTGAGTATCTCCCTGAGTTATACCAACTTCCACTGAGCAGTTTTGGGTTTTGATAGGTATCACTCCAAGTAGCTTGATTCACAACATCATCGTTGCTCTATGCAGTTGCTTCCATGATTATATTTTGAAAGTCTCAGTCTACGCTTCAGATTTGATTGTGCTGGTGGACCGAAGGTAGCTGAGTAATGAAACTTGAAAACAGATAACAACCATTCACTTACTCTGATTCCTAACCATTCACGTACAGTGCGTGCATTTCGCTGGTTACCTTTGGCACCGAAACCTAACCAAATAGAGTTGTGACAACTATACCCAGTTTTGTAAGTGTGTTCACATTCTCACATTCATTTCAGTGCAAATTACATTATACAGTTAGCGATTTAAACTAGTCTGCTTCAGATAAGCATGTGCTTGATTCAAGTGTAGCGTCCCAGTGAATAAGGGCAATTTATACTTGCTCATTTATAGAGTTTATGATCCAGGCAATGTAGAACTTAAACCAGGCGTAAAGTTTTTAGCAATTAATTTTTTGTTCCTTTGTGAGAGTTCCATTTTGGGCCTCCTGAAAGCCTCAACAATAAAATTAAGCCCGTGATTTACAACCGAGTGAGTGGCAGAGAAATGTGACGGATGGTATGCCTGACCCACCACACTTTGGCTCCCTTAAGGGTTTCCACAGAATTTCAGGTTCAAAATTCCCAAATACAAACTTATTTCAAGTAATGAAGTCTTGTTTTCTTAAATTAATGGACAATGAATAGAAGTTGAAACACAATGATTCTTTCTTTGTTCACATGCTCATTGAGCAAGTGTACATTGTCAGCCATGGCTCAGTGGGTAGCACTCTTGGATCTGAATCCAAAGGTTGTGGGTTCAAGTCCCACGCCAGAGACTTGAGCACAGTATCTATGCTGATACTCCAGTGGAGTACTGAGGGAGTGCTCCACTGTTCGAGGTGGGTCTTTCAGATGGACATCAAACTGAGGCCCCGCTTGCTCTCTCAGGTGGACATAAAGATCCCATGGCACTATTTCGAAGAAGAGCAGGGGAGTTCTCCGCGGTGACCTGGCCAATATTTATCCTTCAGCCAACATCAATAAAACAGTTTATCTGGACATTATCACATTGCTGTTCATGGGAGCTTGCTGTGCACAAATACCTGCAGTGTTTCACACATTTCAACAGTGACTACGGCCCCAAGTTTCCACATGATTTGCTCCTGATTTTTAGGAGCAACTGGTGTAGAACGGAGTATCTTAGAAATCGGAATTCTCCACATTTAGTTTTCTGCAGTTCTAGTCAGGTAGAACAGTTTCACTTTGGAACAGAATTTTCTTTTCAAAAGGGGGCGTGTCCGGCCACTGACGCCTGATTTGAAAGTTTCCACAGTGAAAACGTACTCCAAACTAACTTAAAATGGAGTAAGTGAAGATTTTTGTACGCTTGAAAAAACCTTGTCTACACTTTAAAAAATCAGGCGCAGGTTACAAATTAGGCGTAGGGAACGAGGTGGGGGGGGAGGGAGGGGGGTGGAGGGAAGTCATTAAATTCTACAATCAATCCTTAGTTATACTTATACAAATATTATACAAATAAATCCAACCTGAATAAACATTTATAAGCAAAGAAAAGATGAAATAAACCATGTTCCTACCTGTGTGAAAGTGCTTCAGGCAGGGGTGTGGCGTCAGTGTCTCGACGGCAGGCAGCAAGCAGCCTTCGAGCTGAGCTGCGGTGCTTGAGGCAGGCCTTCATTCCCCGCGAAGATGCAGCACCCGGACGGACTTGAGGCCATTCGGCCATGGGATTGCAGCGGCGTCAGTGGCTGGCCGGGAGCCGAAGAATGAACACAGGACACACGCAGCTACAGATTTAAAATTCTTTAGGCCGTTCGGCCACGCTTATGGGGCGGCGTCAGTGGCTCGAAGGCAGCCGAAGAATCAGGAGCGGACGTGAGGCCATTCGGCCATGGGATTGCAGCGGCGTCAGTGGTTGGTCGGGAGCCGAAGAAAGAACAGCAGCAGCCTTGGAGCTGTGAGGGGGACTGACTGAGGCCATTTGGACAGGGAGAGGCAGCCACATCGACATCTTTATATTTAAATTTGCAGAATGGGTGCACCACATATTATGAATGGTTTGCTTCCTCATGCAAGAAATTCTTTGTTCTTGGTGGAAGTTGATCCATTGCAAAGTTGAATTGGCACTTTTATTTCTCCAAACACATAGTCCTTAATTTGCAGGCACCGGTTCTGCAAGTTTAGCAGTGAAAAGCTGAACTCACTGATTTCAGCAGGTGATTTATTCAGCAGTGCTGCTAAAAGCACTCCCTCACACACAGAAATGTCAAGAAAATTAAAATGCAAGCCTTTGCAGGGGTCCAAGAAACAAATCTTCACTTTTTCTGCAGCACTTTTAAAAATGGCCGAGTGCCAATGTTTACTTCAGACTGCGCGTGCGCGAACGCTCCAACGCACACGCGCAGGGTTGCCGGCACCAAGAAGCCTCATTTCAATTGTACCCACCCCCTCCTACTTACAAAATCGGCGCGAGTGGTAGGCTCCGCCCCCTGTACGCCGCGCCAAGCAGACATCGAGTTCCAAGGAGCTCGAGAATACCGCAGTTTTTTTCTGGCGCCGTTTTCGGCGCGAAAAACAGGCGCCCAGCTCTGAGGTGCACCTTTTTCGCCGCGTGTGGAAACTTGGGGCCAGAATTTCAAAGGTATATTATGAAATAAAGAAATCTGTCAGATCATAGGAACTTTATTTATTTCTGGAGCAAGCAAGGCTGAACGTTTTTTTCCCCCCACTTTTTTTCCACCCCCAAATACAGGCTAACCAAGGTCTTGCACAAATTCAACATTACCTCCTTGTTCTTTGTTCTATTCCTCTAAATGCAAAATCAAGGATTCTGTTTGTCTTTTTATCTCCTTATCTACTTGCGCTAATACCTTTAATGACCTGTGTATCTGCACACACCGGTTCTGTTTCTCCTTTACTCCATTTAAGGTATATTTTGTTTTCCTATTCCAACTTTTAAGATGTATTACTTCATCACAATTTGCTATACTCCTGGCAAATCTGGTGTCATCAGCAAATGTTGATATTGTGTTTTCAGTTCCTAAGTCCAGTTCATTGATGTATATAACAAGTAAGAGCACTCCCAACACAGACCCAAACAGAACACCATTATCAAACCTTTTCAGTCGAAGAAACTTCCTTGGTCCCCTCCCTTTTGCTTTCTGCCCTCTACCCATGTGGCCACATTTTGCTAAATTAGACGTGCCATCCACTCTATTTCTTTTATTTATCCTTTCTGATTTATTTAAATACTCCTGTATGGTTGGCCAAACATGATCTCCCTTTTTTAAAAAATCTGTGCTGACTGGCACTGATGTTTTTCGAATGCTTAATAATTTCTTCCTCTATTATACATTCTAGTAATTTAAGATAATTGAGAAGGACATAAGTATGATGAAGACTCCGGTAATAGATTGGAGAAAAGCTGATTTTGAGGGGCTGAGAATAGAACTTGGGAAAATAAAATGGACAACAATATTGGCAAACAATGATGTAGGACAACAATGCGAAACATTTAAAGCAAAATGTCCAGCAAAAAAAATATTCCACTAAAAAACAAGAACAAGCTAAACACTAATGAGACACCAGGGATGAATAAAGACACGAGATAAAAATTGAGGATAAGGAAAGAAGCATACACTAAGTAAATGGACAGCAGGGGAGCGTATGACAAGGGAGAATACAACGAGATTAGGAGAGAAGTTTAAAAAAAACTATTAGGAAGGCAAAGAGGAAGTATAAAATTAAATTATCAAGGAACATAAAACAACATAGTAAAATATTCTACAGGCACATAAATAAAAAAAGGAAAGTCGGGATGGGAATAGGGCCCCGAAGTGATGGACAGGATAACATCACAGGCAGTGATAGCGAAATGGCAGAAATATTAAATAATTACTTTGCTTCAGTATATACCAGTGAGACAGATCAGGTGGACATGACGTCTTTAGATAAGATTAGAAATGATATAACCGCATTTAAAATAGAAAGAGGAGAAATATTAAATAAACTAATGAAACTCAAAGATAATAAAACTCCTGGTCTGGACAGATTACATCTACGCATTTTAAAAGAATATAGGGAAGAGATAGCAGAGGCTCTATTACACACATTTAATAATTCATTAGAAAAAGGTGTACTGCCAGAGGACTGGTGGATAGTTAACGCAATACCTCAATTTAAGAAGGGAGGTAGAACATGTCCAGGGAACTGTAGACCAGTCAGCTTAACATCAGTGGTAGGAAATATAATTCAATCTCTACTGAAAGAAAAAATAGCACGTCTAGAAACCAAAAATATAATAATGAATATTCAGCATGGATTTCAAAAGGGAATTTCTTGCTTGACCAACCTCATTGAATTCTTTGAAGAAGTAAAAGAGTGTGTAAACAAGTGTACATAAGAATTAGGAGCAGGAGTAGGCCATACGGCCCTCCGAGCCTGCTCCGCCATTCAGAAAGATCGTGGCTGATCTTCAACCTCAACACTTTCCCGCCTGATCCCCATATCCCTCGATTCCCCCAGCATCCAAAAATGTATCTATCTCAGCCTTGCATATACTTAACAACTCAACATCCACAGTTCTTTGGGATAGAGAATTCCAAAGATTCACAACTCTCTGAGTAAAGAAATTCCTCCTCATATCAGTCTCAGCCTGTGATTTTATCTTGACCGTCCCTTAGTGACCCTCGGGTAATGCAGTTGATGTAATTTATCTAGATTTCCAAAAGGCTTTTTGATAAGGTACCACATAATAGTTTAATGAATAAGGTCAGTGAATGCGGAGTCAGGGGACAAGTAGCAGAATGGGCACAATGGACATGATCTTTGCAGCGCGACAGCTTCAGGAAAAATGCAGGGAGCAGCACCGGCCCTTATACATGGCCTTTTCGATCTTACAAAGGCCTTTGACACTATCAATCGTGAGGGCTTATGGAGCGTCGTACTCCGTTTTGGATGCCCCCAAAAGTTTGTCAACATCCTTCGCCTGCTCCATGATGACATGCAGGTTGTGATCCTTACCAGCGGTTCCATTACAGACCCAATCCACATCCGGACCGGGGTCAAACAGGGCTGCATCATCGCTCCAACTCTCTTCTCAACCTTCCTCGTTGTCATGCTCCACCTCACAGTCAACAAGCTCCCCGCTGGAGTGGAACTAAACTACAGAACCAGCGGGAAGCTGTTAACCTATGCCACCTCCAGGCCAAGATCACCCCAACCTCTGTCATTGAGCTGCAGTTCATGGACGACGCCTGCGTCTGCGCACATTCTGAGGCTGAACTCCAGGATATAGTCGATGTATTTACAGAGGCATATGAAAGCATAGGCCTTAAGCTTAACATCCGTAAGACAAAGGTCCTCCACCAGCCTGTCCTCACCGCACAGCACTGCCCCCCAGTCATCAAGATTCACGGCGCGGCCCTCGACAAGGTGGACCACTTCCCATATCTCTGGAGCCTTTTATCAACAAAGGCAGACATTGATGCGGTGATTCAACATCGCCTCCAGTGCGCCAGTGCAGCCTTTGGCCGCCTGAGGAAAAGAGTGTTCGAAGACCAGTCTCTCAAATCTATCACCAAGCTCATGGTCTACAGGGCTGTAGTAATACCCGCCCTCCTATATAGATCAGAGGCATGGACGATGACAGAAGATGCCTCAAGTCGCTGGAGATATATCACCAACGATGTCTCCGCAAGATCCCGCAAATCCCCTGGGAGGACAGGCGCACCAACATTAGTGTTATATATGTAAACCTGTAAATATCTTGTGTAATGACCAGAGGGCTCATCCCCTGGAGTCCCAAGGGATCCCACAATCCCTTGGGAGCACCTGTACTTAAGGAGGCCTCATAGGCTGGAGAGACACTCTGGAGACCTGTAATAAAAGACTAAGGTCACACTTTACTTTGAGCTCACAGTATCTGGTCAGACTCTTTATTCATACACAACAACTGGAAATGAGATACAGATGACGAATCCAACGATGCAGAGAACAGTGGGCATCCTGGAGAAATTTTCGGAGGGAGATGATTGGGAAACCTTCGTAGAGCGACTCGACCAATACTTCGTGGCCAACGAGCTGGAATGAGAAGCGAATGCTGCCAAACGCGGGGCGATTCTCCTCACAGTTTGCGGGGCACCAACGTATGGCCACATGAAAAGTCTGCTTGCTCCAGCGAAACCCACAGAGAAATCGTACGATGATTTGTGCACACTGGTCCGGGATCATCTGAACCCGAAGGAAAGCGTTCTGATGGCGAGGTACCAGTTCTACACGTACAAAAGGTCTGAAGGCCATGAAGTGGCGAGCTATGTCGCCGAGCTAAGACGCCTTTCAGGACATTGCGAATTTGGAGCACATGTTCAGAGACTTCTCTGTACTTGGCATTGGCTATGAAGTAATACTTGGCAAACTTTTTACTGTAGAGACCCCAGCCTTGAGTAAAGCCATAGCGATTGCCACCAGTGACAATACCAAGCAAATCTCTCAGCACACGAGTGCTGCTACAAGTACTGTGAACAAAGTAATGTTATTTTCGAATCGCGATGTACAGGGCAGGCCTCACATGCCTGCAGCTGCACGTCCGCAGATGTCTCCAAGTCCATCATCAAGGGTGATGAATGCTAGGCCATTAACACCTTGTTGGCGCTGTGGGGGTGATCATAGTTTCCATTCATGCCGCTTCAAAGGATACGTTTGCAAAGGCTGTGGAACAATGGGACATCTCTAAAGTATGTGCAGGTGAGCTGCAAACCCTGCTAATCCTGCAAACCACCATGTTGTAGAGGAGGACAGATCCACGGCGGATCACGACAAACTAGAGCCTTAGACCGAGGAGGCAGAGGTATATGGGGTGCACACATTTACCACAAAGTGTCCCCCGATAATGCTGAAGGTTGAATTAAATAGACTCCCGGTATCACTGGCCGCGAGCCAGTCCATTATGAGCAAAAAGACTTTTGACAAATTGACAAGGCCAGTTCTGACTCCCATTCGCACTAAACTGAGAACTTACACAAAGGAACTGATTCCCGTAATCAGCAGTGCCACTGTAAAGGTTTCCTACGATGGAGCGGTGCACAAGTTACCGCTCTGGGTTGTACCGGGCGATGGTCCCACGCTACTCGGCAGGAGCTGGCTGGGAAAGATTCGCTGGAACTGGGATGATGTCCGAGCGCTCTTGTCCGTTTGCCCAGGTCTTAAACAAGTTCCCCTCGCTGTCCGAACCAGACATCGGGAAGTTCCGAGGAGCAAAAGTGCAGATCCACCTAATTCCGAGGGCACGACCCATCCATCACAAGGCGAGAGCAGTACAGTACATGATGAGAGAGCGGGTGGAGATCGAGCTAGACCGGCTGCAATGAGAGGGCATCATTTCGCCGATCGAATTCAACGAGTGGGCCACTCCGATTGTTCCGGTCTTCAGGGGAGACAGCACCGTCAAAATCTGTGACGATTGCAAAGTAACTATCAATCGTTTCTCCCTGCAGGATCAATACCCACTACCAAAGGCAGACAACCTTTATGCGACGCTGGCGGGAGGAAAGACGTTCACGAAACTGGACTTGACCTCGGCCGGCAGGAGCTGGAGGAATCATCGAAGGGCCTCACCTGCATCAACACACACAAAGGTCTCTTCATTTACAACAGATGCCCGTTTGGGATTCGATCATTCGCAGCGATATTCCAGAGAAACATGGAAAGTTTACTGAAGTCGGTCCCGCACACCGTGGTCTTCCAGGACAACATCTTGGTTACAGGTCGGGACACAGTCGAGCATCTGCAGAACCTGGAGGAGGTTCTTCTTCGGCACAACCGCATGGGGCTCAGATTAAAACGCTCAAAGTGCGTTTTCCTGGCGGCTGAAGTGGAGTTCTTGGGGAGAAGAATCGCGGCGGACGGCATCAGGCTCACCGGTTCGAAGATAGAGGCAATCGAGAACACACCGAGGCCACAGAACGTGACGGAGCTGCGGTCGTTTCTAGGACTCCTGAACTACTTTGGTAACTTCTTACCGGGTCTCAGTACACTGTTAGAACCATTGCATGCCTTACTGCGTAAAGGAGACAAATGGGTATGGGGTAAAAGCCAAGAAAATGCCTTTGTAAAAGCTAGAAAACTGTTACGCTCAAACAAATTGCTTGTGTTGTATGATCCATGTAAGCGTTTGGTACTAGCATGTGATGCGTCATCATACGGTGTCGGGTGTGTATTGCAACAAGCTAATGAATCTGGGAAATTGCAACCGGTTGCTGATGTATCCAGAAGTCTGTCTGAGGCTGAGCGGGCCTACAGCATGATTGAAAAAGAAGCATTAGCGTGTGTTTATGGGGTAAAGAAAATGCATCAATATCTGTTTGGGCTCAAATTTGAATTGGAAACTGACCATCAGCCACTGATATCCCTTTTTTTCGAAAGTAAGGGGATAAATACGAATGCATCGGCCCGCATCCAGAGACGGGTGCTCATGTTGTTCGCATACAACTACACCATCCGCCACAGGCCAGGCACAGAAAACTGTGCCGATGCTCTCTGTTGGCTGCCATTACCCATGACGGAGGTGGAAATGGCACCGCCGGCAGATTTAGTCATGGTAATGGAAGCATTCGAGAGTGAACACTCACCCGTTACCGCCTGACAGATTAGAACCTGGACTAGCCAGGACCCCTTACTGCCCTTAGTTAAAAAAAAAAACTGTGCGCTTCACGGGAGCTGATCCAGTGTCCCATTAGAAATGCAGGAAGAAATAAAGCCGTACCAGCGGTGCAAAGATGAAATGGAAAGGCAGACTGCCTTCTGTGGGGTAATCGGGAAGTGTTACCCAAAAAGGGCAGGGACACTTTCATTAGTGATCTCCACAGCACTCACCCAGGCATTGTAATGATGAAAACGATAGCCAGATCCTACGTGTGGTGGCCTGGTATCGATGCGGACTTAGAGTCCTGCGTGCATAAATGTAACACGTGTTCACGGTTAAGCAATGCATCCAGGGACACACCACTAAGTTTATGGTCTTGGCCCTCCAAACAGTGGTCTAGGGTCCATGTCGACTATGCAGGCCCATTCTTGGGTAAAATGTTCCTTGTGGTTGTAGATGCGTACTCCAAATGGATTGAATGTGAGATAATGTCGGCAAGCGCATCCGCTGCCACCACTGAACGCCTGCGGGCCATGTTTGCCACGCACGGCCTGCCTGATGTCCTTGTGAGCGACAACGGGCTGTGTTTCACTAGTGCCGAGTTCAAAGAGTTCATGACCCACAATGGGATCAAACATGTTACATCTGCCCTGTTCAAACCAGCATCCAATGGTCAGGCAGAGAGAGCAGTGCAAACTATCCAGCAGAGCTTGAAGAGGGTAACTGAAGGCTCACTGCAGACTCGCCTATCCCGAGTCCTGCTTAGTTACCGCACGAGACCCCACTCGCTCACTGGGATTCCACCTGCGGAACTGCTCATGAAAAGGGCACTTAAGACAAGGCTCTCGTTTGTCCATCCTGAGAGCAGTCGGCTTCAACAAAGTACATATCATCATAGCGCAAATGTGTCACGCGAAATTGAAATTAATGATCCTGTATTTGTGTTGAACTATGGACAAGGTCCCAAGTGGCTTTCCGGCACTGTTGTGGCCAAAGAGGGGAGTAGGGTGTTTCGGGTCAAACTTTCAAATGGACTCATCTGCAGGAAACACTTGGACCAAACCAAACTCAGATTCACGGACTATCCAGAGCAACCCACATTAGACCCTACCTTTTTTGACCCCCAACACATACACGAGTGGCAACCGACACCGCGGTCACCACGAAGCAGAACCCATCACCCACAGCAGCCCAGCAGGACTCACCACAAAAGGCAGCCCAGCAAGACCAGCTGCACAGCAGCCCAGCGAGGGCCCAACAAGCGACTCACCAAAACCAGCATTTGCACCGAGACGATCAACCAGGGAAAGAAAGGCCCCAGATCGACTCACCTTGTAAATAGTTATACTATTGACTTTGCAGGGGGAGTGCTGTTATATATGTAAATCTGTAAATATCTTGTGTAACTACAAAAGGGCTCATCCCCTGGAGTCCCAAGGGATCCCACAATCCCTTGGGAGTACCTGTACTTAAGGAGGCTTCACAGGCTGGAGAGGCGCTCTGAAGACCTGCAATAAAAGACTACGGTCACACTTTACTTTGAGCTCACAGTTTCTGGTCAGACTCTTTATTTATACACAACAATCAGTGTCCCCGCCCAGGCTAACATCCCCAGCATTGAAGCACTGACCACACTCGATCAACTTCGCTGGGCAGGCCCCATAGTACGCATGCCAGATACGAGACTCCCTAAACAATTGCTCTGCGGATCTCCTTCACGGCAAACGAGCCAAAGGTGGGCTGCGGAAACGTTACAAAGACACCCTCAAAGCCTCCCTGGTAAAGTGCGACATCACCACTGACACCTGGGAGTCCCTGGCCGAAGACCGTCCTAGGTGGAGAAAGTGCATGCGGGAGGGCATTGAGCTCTTCGAGTCTCAACGCTGCGAGTGTGAAGAGGTCAAGCGCAGCCAGCGGAAGGAGCGTGCGACAAATCAGTCCCCCACCTCCCCCTTCCCCTGACAAATGTCTGTCCCACCTGTAACAGGGTGTGTGGCTCTCGTATTGGACTGTTCAGCCACCAAATAACTCATTTTGGAGTTGAAGCAAGTCTTCCTCGATTCCGAGGGACTGCCTATGATGATGATGAGCAGAATGGATAGCTAGCTGGCTTCAGGACAGAAAGCAGAGAGAAGGGGAAAAGGGCAGCTATTTGGAATGGCGGAAAGTGGGGTCCCACAAGGATCAGTGCTGGGATCAAAGTTGTTCACAATTTATATTAACGATTTAGACTTTGGAATCAAAAACACAATTTCTAAATTTGCGGAAGACACCACATCTAGTGATTTCTGGGTTGGTATGAGAAAAATGGCTATGAAATCTACCTGATTGTTTTTAAAAACCCAACTGAGTCACTAATCTTCAGCAAGAGACTAGCCACTTCTATCAGGTCGGATCTATTTATAAGTACACTCCCACACTATGTGGTTGACTCAATGCAACTAAGAATGGGAAATAAGAGGACTACATATTTCTAAAATGTTCTACACTCAACTCTTGTTAGTATCTCTGCCTTTTCCTCACTCTTCACTACTAGCTTGGTTCCTTCATCTCCATCTGTCAGCAGCACATCTCAATTTTGATTAATCTCAAACTTGTGCCAGAATAACTTATGCTTTTCAAGTTCTGAACCTTGTCCTCTTCCTTTTCTATTCTTGCACTGAACTTGATTGTCACCCAGACCAATATTCCCTACTTGTCCTGTTTCATTATCTAGAAGCAGGTCAGTTGGTGCTTTCTTACTTGTCAGAGTAGCAATATATTGATTGCGAAATCAGTCCTCAACATACTACGAAAAGAAGTCTTCCTTTTCACCACCAATATTTTCCTTATTTCAGTCTATAATGTCTACACTATGAAGCAGTTTGATCTTGTTTTGGTCTTTTAGCTGTCCTTTTGTAACAGGCACAATACATGAGATTTTTTAAATCCAACCTACAGTGACTACCTATTTTGTTACCTATGTTGTGAAGCTTGCTATTATAGTCTACCTGGTAGCAGGCTTAAGATAGGACCTAACACCTAAACAACAGTGACTACACATAAAAAGTACTTTGTCGGCTATAAAATGCTTTGAAATGTCCTGAGGTCATGAAAGGGGCTATACAATTGCAAATCTTTCTGTTTTTAAACACCTGATTTTGAAAAAGATACAAAATTCTTGATTGATTTGGTGCTAAGTATAACAGTCTATTATATTTTGAATCCGGCAGTTACAAATTTCTAATGCGTCTTGAAAGGTTGAGAGCTATAAAAAGGCACAAAAGCCCTCGGAGTACAGTTGAGTTCAACAAACTGTGATTTTCATTGCGAGGCAGGTAGATTTTATCTAGCCTCCAATGCTAATAAGACGATTACGAGGAACGTTCTGTACGTAACAATTGTAGAGCTGTAGATTAATTTACATTCACAACTTTTTGTTATTTCCCCTTTGTTCAGTGTTTATTTGATAAATCTATTTAGTATTTTAAAACTAGAATGAGGGCTGATGTGATGTACCATCACTTGTTGAGAATTGAAGATAGATTGTACAGGGATATGAGGATAATTTCAAAAGCTTAACAATAATGAACAGTCAAAGATTCTCTATTCATTGTCCTGAGCAAATTACCGAATGTTTTACTCAGAAACTAAGGTTAGCAATGACATAAGGGTATGAGATTCACTTAATGATGATCCATACTACAATTGCTGAAAGATTGAGAGTAAAGACTAAAGAGTAAACCAAAAAGCATTAACATTTGGTTATCCTTTACCATATTAAGCAGTAAATCATACTCCAAGGAGCAACAGTTTCATATACAGTTCACATGGTCATAATGCAATCAAGCATGCATTTAATTTATACAGCACAATTCTATATTCCATAGGTTATTTGTATTGTTCAAAAATTGTACATTCACCTTTAGATTATTGCTCAATTAGCAGTTGAAAGAAAAGATTGTAGTCTTGATGTACAGATTGGTAAAAGTTTACTGCTGAATGATTATGCTTGTAGGTACACATGAATTATAAAGTGAAGTTTGATCAACTTGTAACATATACAAAAATTATATAACAAGGGATAGGATGGGACAGTGTAAATTGAGGTAGAAGATTAGACATAATCTTTTTGAATGGCGGAGCAGCCTCGAGGGGCCGTCTGGTCTACTCCTATGTCTTATGTTCTTAAAAGAAAATTGTGCAGTATTTTCAGCTGAATATTAAACAAAGAGTTCAACATCAAAGTGGAAAACACAAAATTATAAGTTTTGTTGGCAACATGGTGGCACAACCAATTGGTGCTCCATCAAGAGGGATCAAGGCAGTAGGATACAGATTGGCATTTTTTTTTAAAGTTCACGACATCAGCCATATGTAAGAGAGGAACATTTCTGTGTCTGCTCGAACATACTTCCTAAAAGCCACTTCAAAAATGATATTGGTATATGTCTAGGAAATAGAAGGAAATAAAGAAGGAGGAAAGGAAGGAACACTTTATAACCAATGAAGTACTTTTCGAGTGTCATCACTTACAATGTTGTAATGTAGGAGGACTCTCCTCTGGTACTGTCCCACTCTCCTTCAAATCTGCCATCATCACCCCTCTCCTCAAAAAAAAACCTTGACCCCTCCGACCAAGCAAATTACCACCCATCTCCAACCTCCCTTTTCTCTCTCGTCCTTGAATGTGCTGTCGCCTCTAAATCCATGCCCATCTTTCCTAGAACTCCATGTTTGAATCTCTCCAATTAGGTTTCCACCCCTGCCATAGTACCATAACAGCTCTCATCAAAGTCCAAATGACATCCTTTGTGACTGTGACAAAGGCAAACTATCCATCCTCATCCTCTTGACCTGCCTGCAGCTTTTCTCATGGTTATCCATACCATCCTCCTCTAACGCCTCTTCAACATTGTCCAGCTAGGTGGAATGCACTCGCCTGGTTCTATTCTTATCTATCTAATTGTAGCTCGAGAATCACCTGCAATGGCTTCTTTTCCCGCTCCCACATCGTTACCTCTGGTGTCCCCCAAGGACCTATCCTGGCCCTCTCCTATTTCTCATCTACATACTGCCCCAGAGCAACAGCGTTAGTTTCCACATGTACACTGACGACACCCAGCTCTACCTCACCACCATCTCTCTCGCGCCCCCTTCATTGTTTCTAAATTGTCCAACGTCCAGTACTACATGAGCAGAAATTTCCTCCAACAAATATTGGGAAGACTGAAGCCATTGTCTTCCGTCCCTGCCACAAATTCTGTTCCCTAGTCACCAAATCCATCCATCTCCCTGGCAACTGTCTGAAACTGAACCAGACTGTTTGCAACTTTGGTGTTGTATTTGACCCCAGGATGAGCTTCCGATCTCATATCTGCACCATCACTAAGACCACCTATTTCCATCTCTAACATACACCGTGGCACTGCTTAGAGTAGTGAATTTAGTAGGAGTTGGTGGTGCTGTACCCGGACGCTAACGGGAGGCGCAAGCGACCCACATTTCTAGACCATAGAGTCTACCACATAGAAACAGGCCATTCGGCCAAACTGGTCTGCATCAATGTTAATGCTCCACACAAGCCTCCTCCAAGCCCTCTTCATCTAACCCTATCAGCATAACCTTCTATTCTTTTTTTATGTGCTTATCTAGCTTCCCCTTAAATGCAACTTCATTGCATTCATGCACTTTATTAAAGGACAGTTCAACCATTGTCATCTAAATTGTGCCTACTTACTGTAACATACTGTCTGATCAAGAACAAAAAATTCAAAATTTACTTGGAGACACAAAGATGTAGGAAATAGAACAAAACACAGAATATATTCCTAACCTTCAATCCACTGTATAGGTACAGGTTTGATTGGTATTATTGCTGTGCCTTCAAAGCAGCTCCAATGACATTGGATGAAGGGAAGCAAAATGCATAATACTTTATTAGAGAAACCTAATAGTTGTAATTTGACATTTGAAAGGATAATATTTAACGTTACTTACCATAGAATGTATTCACACTTTTACAAAAACCATTTGGCTAGTGATTGCAATGCTTAGTGTTGCTAGTTTTGTCTGAAAAAATAAGAGCCAAATTCAGGAACAATTTGGAGCCTTGCCGTATAGATTGAAACATATACAGAAACAGCTGAGCAAACTGGAAACAGTTATGGGTCTCGACAACATCCCAGCTGTCATGCTGATGATTTGTGCTCCAGAACTAGCCGGGCCTCTAGCTAAGCTGTTCCAGTACAGCTACAACACTAGCATCTACCTGACAATGTGGAAAACTGCCCAGGTATGTCCTGTCCACAAAAGCAGGACAAATCCAATCCAGCTAATTACAGCCCCATCAGTTTACTCTCAATCATGAGCAAAGTGATGGAAGGTGTCGTCGACAGTACTGTCAAGTAGCATTTATTCACAAATAACCTGCTCACAGATGTTCAGTTTGAGTTCCGCAAGGACCACTCGGCTACAGACCTCATTACAGTCTTGATCCAAACATGAACAAAAGAGCTAAATTCCAGAGGTGAGGTGAGAATGACTGCCCTTGACATCAAGGCAGCATTTGACCGAGTGTGACATCTAGGACCCCTAGTAAAATTGAAGTCAATGGGAATCGAGAGGAAAATTCTCCATTGGCTAGAATCATACTTAGCACAAATGAAAATGGAGATCAATCATCTCAGCCCCAGGACATTGCTGCAGGAGTTCCTCAGGGCAGTATCCTAGACCCAACCATCTTCAGCTTCTTCATTAATGACTTTCCCTCCATCATAAGGTCAGAAGTGAGGATGTTTGCTAAAGATAGCACAGTGTTCAGTTCCTTTCGCAACTCCTCAGATAATGAAGCAGGCCATGCCTGCATGCAGAAAGACTTGGCTGACATTCAGGTTTGGACTGATAAGTGGCAAATAATACTCCCGCAACACAAGTGCCAGGCAATGACCATCTCCAACAAGAGAGAGTCCAACCACCGCCCCATGACATTTAACGGTATTACCATCGCCGAATCCCACAACCATCAAAATCCTGGGAGTCACCATTGACCAGAAACTTAACTAGACCAGTCACATCAATACTGTGGCTACAAGAACAGGTCAGAGGCTGGGTATTCTGCAGAGTGTCTCACCTCTTAACTCCCCAAAGCCTTTCCACTATCTACAAGGCACAAGTCAGGAGTGTGATGGAATATTTTTCACTTGCCTGGATGAATGCAGCTCCAACAACTCTCAAGAAGCTCGACACCATCCAGGACAAAGCAGCCTGCTTAATTGGCACCCCATCCACCACTTTAAACATTCACTCCCTCCACCACCGGTGCACTTTGGCTGCAGTGTGTACCATCTACAAGATACATTGCAACAACTCGACAAGCCTTCTTTGACAGGCCCTCCCAAACCCGCTACCTCTATCACAGGAAAGACAAGGGCAGCTGGCGCATGGGAACACCATTACTTGCAAGTTCCCCTCCAAGTTACACACCGTCCTGACTTGGAAATATATCAGCGTTCCTTCATCATTGGGTCAAAATCTTGAAACTCCCCACCTAACACCATTATGATGGAGGGAAGGTCACCACATGGACTGCAGCGGTTCAAGAAGGGGGCTCACCACCACCTTATCCAGGGCAATTAGGGATGGGCAGTAAATGCTGGTCTTGCCAGCGATACCCACATCCCAGGAATAAATAATAAAAAAATATAATTAATCAAGGCTCAGAGGTGTGTTGCTGCAGGAACAGAAGCTGGCAAAGATTACTCATCCAGTGTAAAAGCACTTCACCTGCCAACATATGTAAATGTACTTGTTGTGCCATGTAAGCACATTATGTTGAGCTTTAACAATGGAATGCATTGTGATCTGTTGGATCAGTTCCATGCTATCATCAGTGATCCATTGCTGAATATACCCTGGTCAGTCAGCAGAGTAATATTTAATTTTGAGTCCTGGTTAATGTTTAAGGAGAAAGCAGTGAATTGATGTCTGGAAAAGGTTGTGATCCTGTCAGCTGGATTTTCAATTAAGGGTTCATTTTCAATGTCTGCACAGTAATTATATTTACTTTAATTTTTAGTTACAAACCTTGCATTGTTCTTATGTGCTTTATGGTCAGCTCTTGCTAATAAATCAGATGTAAACTCTTGGCTAAACGGTTACAACATTAAAAGCTACAGTTTCTACAAAGCAGCATGGTAGCAATCTCTTATGGAGGGAAGAAGAGGGACTGTTTTTCTCATTTTAACAAAATTGTGCAATGTTGCCTACTTGTGATTTGTTCTCAGCTGCTGTTATGTTGACCCTGTGTTGTTGGCGAAGTGTTCTCATGCAGCCTGTGGCACCGGAAAGCTCAATTGGCTGGATTTTACGACTCTGGTCGAAAAGGACTTTTAACTTGGATCTGCTTGACTGCTGCTGATCTACCTGAGACTGTAAATGTTCCAGTGTCAGTAGCACATTTACTGTCAATGCCTTTGTGACACAACATCATCGCATACATACACAATGATGCCTAGTTTGCTGTCATTGCACTGCTTTCTGCTAACATCAGGAATCAGTGCTTCATGCATGCACCAAGGCAAATTATCGCAGATGTGATATCGATGTAACCAGTTTGCAAAAAAACTAAAAGCATCCCAATAATTGATAATCAAGGGGCTATTGGGAGACGGGAACTTAAAACAATCACTATCACTAGAGAAAAAGTACTAGGCAAACTACAGGGGCTAAAGGTAGACAAGTGCCCTGGACCTGAAGGCCTGCATCTTAGGGTCTTAAAAGAATTGGCTGCAGAGATAGTGAATGCATTGGTTGTCATCTACCAGAATTCTCTAGATTCTGGCGCGGTTCCAGCAGATTGGAAAACTGTAAATATAACGCCTCTGTTTTTAAGAAAGGAGGGAGACAGAAAGCAAGAAACCATAGACCAGTTAGCCTAACATCTGTCATTGGGAAATTGCTGGATTCCATTATTAAGGAAGCAGTAGCAGGACATTTAGAAAATCATAATATAGTCAAGCACAGTCGGCATGGTTTTATGAAAGGGAAATCATGTTCTTTGAGGATGTAACGAGCAGGGTGGATAAAGGGGAACCAGTAGATGTGGTGTATTTGGATTTCCAGAAGGTATTCGATATGGTGCCACATAAAAGGTTCCTGTACAAGATAAAAGTTCCTGGGCTTGGTAATATATTAGCATAGATAGAGGATTGGCTCACTGTTTTCTGTTAAAGTTGGGATAAATAGGTCATTTTCAGGTTAGCAAACTGTAACCAGTGGGGTGCCACAGGGATCGGTGCTGGGGCCTCAGCTATTTACAATCTATATTAATGACTTGGATGAAGAGACCGAGTGTAATGTAGCCACATTTTCTGATGATTTACAAAGATAGGTAGGAAAGCAAGTTGTGAGCAGGACGCAAAGAATCTGCAAAGGGATATAGACAGGCTAAGTGAGTGGACAAAAATTTGACAGATGGAGTATAATATGGGAAAATGTGAGGTTATCCACTTTGGTAAAAAAAAATAGAAAAGCAAATTATTATTTAAATGGAGAGAGATTACACAATGCTGAGGTACAGAGGGACCTGGGGGTCCTTGTACATGAAACACAAAATGTTAGCATGCAGGTGCAGCAAGTAATTAGGAAGGCAAATGGAATGTTGGCCTTTATTGCAAGGGGGATAGAGTATAAATGTAGGGAAGTCCTGCTACAACTATACAGGGTGTTGGTGAGGCCACACCTGGAGTACTGTGACAAGTTTTGGTCTCCTTATTTAAGGAGGGATATACTTGCATTGGAGGCAGTTCAGAGAAGGTTCACGAGGTTGATTCCTGCAGGTTGGGCCTATATTCTTTGGAGTTTAGAAGAATGAGAGGTGATCTTATTGAAACATATAAGATTCTGAGGGAGCTTGACAGGGTAGAGAGGATGTTTCCCCTCGTGAGGGAATCTGGAACTAAGGGGCATAGTTTCAGAATAAAAGGTCGCCCATTTAAACGGGAATTAGGATGAATTTATTCTGAGAGTCGTGAATCTTTGGAATTCTCTACCCCAGAGAGCTATGGAGGCTGGGTCATTGAATATATTTAAGGTGGAGATAGACAGATTTTTGAATTATAAGGGAGTCAGTGGTTATAGGGAACGGGCAGGGAAGTGGAGTTCAGGCCAAGATCAGATCATCCATGATCTTATTGAATGGTGGAGCAGGCTCGAGGGGCCAAATGGCCTACTCCTGCTCCTATTTCTTATGTTATGTAAATCAACTTGGGCTAGTGTGAATCCCATAGTGCAAGCTGCTGTAATATCAATAAGCTGTCTAAGCAGCCAATCAAAACGTAGAATTCTCAAACAGCGAACCAGGAAGTGGGTAAGCTCTTCAAATTCTAACTTTTAAAAATGTTAGAGCAAAACAAAAAACTTCGGCTCTCACATGGGGACAAGGCAATCGTGAACTAAAGATGAACAAACTTTAAAAAAATGTAAATCATTTGTGAACATTTAATTTTTTTTAAATTAAAATGGATAAATTTAATACTGCACAAAATTAAAATTAGTTTTTCAGGCCCATAATCTTCGTTTAGCAGTCAGTACGATGTTAAAACCTCAGTTGCACCTCTTCCCTTTAAGTCTAACTTTTAATGGGGCATTTAACAGCGTAATTACTGCAGAAGAACTGAAGTTTTCCTCCGGTCCCATGATTTGACAGATTTCACTGTGTCGGCTCTTTGGGGTGGGGCTGGGCGAGTGGGGAGGAGCCACAGCGCTGCCGGTGGAGGAGCAGTGAATGACAGACTGTGACTTTAGGATTTCTGCATTTGGTTGCGCATGCGCTCAATCCTGAAGTTGTGATGAGTTTCAAAGGCAAAATGACGGCGAATGCTGTTAGTTCGCCATCATCAGAACCGCACATTCAGGGCCAATGTTGTCATTTATGTGCTGGACCAGAGCAATCACACAACAGCGTAATTGCTGATGGACTAATTACACTCTTGTATGGTTGTGGTTTGAGACAATTAACCAGCACTCCAACTGGCTGATGGTCTGCCTTTGGCTGTTGGTGGGTCTGTCCTGCACTGACAGTTCAGTTGAGTTTTAGAAATTCACTTTAATGAATTTTAATGGAGCATATAAATGGTTGAATTTAAATGTAACTTTTAAAAGTGTTGAAGAATTGTTTTCCTTCTTTTACAGTCGGATAGCTACTTTTGCACGGTTGTTCCAGTGCCGCCTGGTCAGAAATCCTATATAGGTGAGTGTTCACTACCAACAACAACAACTTGTATTTATATAGTGTCTTTAACATAGTGAAACATCCCAAGGCGCTTCACAGGAGTATTATGAGATTTTAAAAATTGACAGCGAGCCGCATAAGTAGAAATTAGCGCAGGTGACCAAAAGCTTGGTCAAAGAGGTATGTTTTAAGGAGCGTTTTGAAGGAGGAAAGAGGGGTAGAGAGGTGGAGAGGTTTAGTCAGGGAGTTCCTGAGGCTGAGGCAACAGAATGGAAGGATTATAATCAGGGATGCTCAAGAAGGAGGGGAGATTAGGGATACAGAGCAAGAATTAAGTATTTTCATTCTGGTTTAGAGAGTATGCTGTCCTGTATTAATGTTCTTATTGAGAACATGATACTATAGCCATTCGAATGCACCATCATCATAGGCAGTCAATAGAAACGAGGATGACTTGCTCCCATGCCAAAAAAGGGATGAGTTCACAGGTGTTTCAATGAAGGACCTAATATTCCAGGTCCTGAACTACATCCTGAAGGGTGGAAGATGCCTGTGCGTGGATTTTTTTTAACGTGGGATAGCCGTTGCACACCAGCCACCACAGAGCTCGGTCTTGTTCCAGTGGCAAGGATTAACCAAGACAACTGGAGACCTGCTCTGCTACACGGACCTAGTGCGCACACATATTGCAGTGTGGGCTGGCCCGTGCTGCCCCTGGGCCCTCGCCTCTCCTGGCCCTGAATTCTCACTTCCTGGGCCCCAATCACATCCCTCTACAATCTCTCACCGCTCCTTCGCCCCAATCTCGTCGCTCCTGATGTATCTGCCCACACTCCAATCACAGACCTGGACCTTGATGACGTCCCTCTTCGCTGCCGTCACCCTCCTGCACCAGCTCGCGCTGTACCTTGCAGTGGTATGCCGCCACGTTGCCCAAGGCCGCTGCGCGCCACCCCTTTTATGGCCCCGACCTGCTGCTGATGGTAGTATAATCTTTTGTTGTCATTAGTAAATCTGTACACAAATACAGGCTTGTGTGGAGCATAAATGCCATCATAGACCAGTTGGGCCGAATGCTTCTGTGCTGTAGACGCGATTTTAAAACAGGATTTTCCACTATTATATCGGTAACTATATTGCATCGGTAACTATGTTGCATCAGGAGCTCTGTATTACTGGGTTTAATTTTTAAGTGTAATTTAAAAAATATATAGTTTTAGTGAATTAATCTACCCTTTTATAAAAAAAACCAAGTTGAATGGTACAATATCAGGCCTTCAACTTATATGCACACTCCAAAATATTCTTCATTGGACAAATAAATGTTGAACATTTTGTAAAAGGCTGTTTAAAATATTGCAGTGAATTTTATTTATGCGTGGAAATTCATGGCTCACCAAAGGATTACAAGTTTTCCTCAAAAGTATACGTAAAATACTTATCCAAACCATTCTACTGAGATTACTCTCTAGTCCTCAGTTTGTGTGTTTTGTTGTACATATTACTTGCTGCTTTGTCGGTTTTATTGGTATGTACATAAGACTACAGGAGCTGTAACTTGTTCCATATTTGAAAGGTTCCTTGGGTGCCCCTTAATGCTCTGCTACAAACAATATAGATGTGCTGAAAATAATGTATTGCATCAATTTTATACAAAAAGGTGAAGAGCCAAATCTTGCTGGAGCGGGGCATCTCACGGTGTACACTGTTACGGAGACTTTTTTCTATTCCCTGCAACTCAAAAAAAAAAGTTCTGCCATAACTTGCCGGAAGTGCAAGCTGATAATGGCGAGGCGAGGTCAACGGGACATCTGTGACCTTAGTAACAGCGGGACCAATAGTCTCCTGAAACAATGAGATTTAAGGATTGAGAAACAGGAACGGGAGAGGAGTGTGAATAATCGTGGCGAGTTAGTCAAATCAGGTACATAAACAGAACTAAAGAGAGGGAAAGAAAGATTGGATTAAGAGATGGAAAAAGAAAGGAAGAGTAAGAAAAAGCTTCCTTAATTTTAAAATTTGAAATTCTTTTTAGAGATTTAAAGAATTTACTACATGCAGAATGCGACTGAACAGGTTAAATTGTTCCAAAAGCGAAATACTGTGGATGCTGGAAATCTGAACTGAAAACCGAAAATGCTGGAAATACTCAGCAGTCGAGGCAGCATCTGTGGAGCGAGAAACAGAGTTAACGTTTCAGGTCGATGAAGAACCGGAAAAGGTTACAGATGTAATCGTTTTTAAGCAAGTACAGAGGCAGGATAAGGGGGAAATGAGAGGAAAGGGAAGGTCTACAATAGAGGAGAGATTGACTGACAAAAGGGGCGATGATGCAATGCAAAAGGAGATGGTAATGATTCAAGTAAAGAAGCAAAAGATAGGTCTAGAAGAGGTGTAAATGGGGATATCAGTCATCATCAACAGCTGCCGTCCAAAAAAAATAGGGCAGAGGTCATGATCTGAAATTGTTGAACTCAGTGTTGAATCCAGAAGGCTTGTAAAGTACCTAATCAAAAGATGAGGTGCTGTTCTTCGTGCTTACATTGAGCTTCATTGGAACAGTGTAGAAGGTCAGAGTGGGAGTGGAGCAGGTGACCTGAAGCTCATGGTCACGCTTGCAGACTGAACGAATGTGTTCCAAAAAGCAGTCACCCAATCTGCATTTGGTCTCCCCAATGCAGAGGAGACCACATTGTGAGCAGCGAATACAGTGTACTAAATTGAAAGAAGTACAAATAAATCACTGTTTCACCTGGATGGAGTGGAACACTGCCCTTTTACCTCCTGGCCAATATTTATCCCTCAATCAACATAACAAAAACAGATTATCTGGTCATTATCACATTGCTAGTTGTATGAGCGTGCAGTGTGCAAATTGGCTGCCGCGTTTCCCGCATTGCAACAGTGACTACACTCCAAAAGCACTTCATTTTCTGTATAGGGCTTTGAGACGTCCGGTGGTTGTGAAAGGCGCTATATAAATGCAAGTCTTTCTTTCTTTTCCTCCCTTCCCAGCGTCCAAGGCTCCAAACACTCCTTCCAGATGAAACAGCCTTCCTTTAGATTATTTTCTCTCTTTGTCAGATCCAAGGCACATAATTTCCTGACCCCAAGCATTTGCCAGTGCTGCTATTAACTCCGTTTCTCTGAGGTGTTTGAGAGTAATTTGGGCGAATCTGCCCTGTAATTTTTAGCTCCCAGTGATCATACACGAGTCTTTTGGTTAGTACCTTTTTCTGAAGATGTAGCTATGAACAAAATCTTTGAGAATTATCGGTGTGAACCCTCATTGTAGCATTCCATGGCATTACATCCTGCAATGTCCCAATGCTGCCATACACTTTTTAAATGACAAACTTGATATGAACATAACATAAGAAATAAGAGCAGGAGTAGGCCCTTTGAGCCTGCTCCGCCATTCAATAAGTTTATGCTGATCTTCCCAACCTTCAGCTTCACCTTCCCACACTATCCCCATATACCTTGATTCCCTTCATATCCAAAAATCTTATCGATCTCTGTCTTGAATAGACTCAATGACTGAGCATCCACAGCTCTCTGGGGTAGAGAATTACAAAGAAGTACATTTCCTTATTCTCCATTATTATTTCTCTAAGGGACCCATGTTTATTTTTGCTAATCTCTTCCTTTTTACAAAGCTATTGAAGCTTTTATAATCTGTTTTATGTCTCTTGCGAGTTTAATGTCATATTCTCTTTTCTCTTCCTTTATCAATTTATTGGTCATCCTTTGCTGAATTCTAAAATCCTCCTGATCCTCAGACATACTACTCTTCTTTTAATCTAATACTACCTTTAACTTCTCTTGTTAGCCATGCTTGGACCACTTTTCACGCGGGATCTTTATTCCTTCAGGGAATGTATATTTGTTGTGAATTATGGATTAACTCTTTAAATGTTTGCCATTGCTAATCTACCGTCATATATTTTAATAAAGTTCCCCAATCTACCTTAGCCAAGTCGCCCTTCATACATATGTAGTTTGCGTTGTTCAGATTTAAGACCCTAGTTCCGAATGTAATTAAATCAAACGCAAACTCAATATAAAATTCCATCGTATTGGGATCACCTTTCCCCAGAGGCTCCTTTACTACACGGTTATTAATTAACCCTTTCTTATTGCACAGCACTAGAACGTAATTAATCTGTTCTGTAGTTGAATCCTCGACATACTGATTTTTACAACTATCTTGAAAACAGTCCATGAACTTGCCCTCCGCACTTTTGCTGCAAATTTGGTTTGCCCAGTCTATATGAAGATTAAAGTTCCCCCATGATTACTGTATTACTCTTGTTACATGCACCTCTAATTTCCTGATTTATACTCTGCCCGACGCTACAACTACTGTTTGGGGGCATATAAACTACTCCCACCAGTGTTTTCAGCCCCTTGTTATTTCCTAGCTCCACCCAAACTGATTCCGTAGCTTGATTTTCCAAGCTAAGATCCTTTCTCTCTACTGTCTTTATCCTGTCCTTTATTAGCAGGGCTATCCCTCCCCCTCCTTATCCACTTTGCCTATCTCTTCTAAAAGTCAAGTATCCTGGAATATTTAGTTGCCAACCTTCGTCACTGCAACCATGATGAGTGAGCTTTTGACTGCCTTAATAAGTCAAAGCAATCTGGACAAGCCATTTAGATTTATAGTCATACTTTCATGGTTATGATATATCCAGGAAAAACAACAGTAGTGTTGTGTGGCTATGAAAACTGACACTTAGGGAGCAAAATTGGGTGCCTTTACACCTCGGGGCACAAATGCTTTTGCAACCAGACGTGGCGATAACATCGACTCCCGCCATATTCGACGGGAGTTTTGAGATGGCGCTACAGCGTTGCGCCCCGACTGCTTTTGCCCGGAGATCGTGACATCACCATCGTGCACAGCGCCCTGGTAGCGCACTGGACTGAAAATACCAGACCACTGCAAGAGGAGTGCATTGGGTGGCCGGCCACTTCAAGGACGATGCTTAAAGGCGAGGTGGCTGAGGTAAGTAAAAAAAAAAAACTTGCCTTCTCTCCTGCAGCTTTTTTCGCAGGCTCCTGCCAGTGATCGATCAGCCTGGCACTCTGCTTGAGTGCCGGGTTGATTGTGGCTGCTGTCGTTGAGAAGGTAAGTTTGCTTTTCTTTGCAGAGCCTGCAGCGATGGCCCTTCCCTTTAAGGAAGGGAAGCAGCCTTTCAACGCGGTAGCACTGCATGGCCCAGTGTGCAGCGCTGTTGAAGTCACCGCCCCACCTGCTGCCCATTGCGCTCCAGGAAGGAAGTGGAGCGTTTGATTTAGCGATTTTTTTTTAAAGTTTGAAATAATTAGCGCTTTTTCAAACTTTTTAAAGTTTACGCCCCAAACGGGGCGATACCCAATTTCACTCCCTTAATGTACAGTATGTTTTTGAATAAACTGTATATAGAAGAAATAGAAGTCGTTAAATAATTTTTAAAAACATTTTCAATTGGATTATTATTTTCTATTGAAATGTAATGGATGATAGTAATTTTTAATGGTTCTTTAGTACTTACAGATTATTTACTGCTAAAATAATTAGATTTATTTCCCAGCTTTACATCATCTATATCTCAACTATAAGGACTCGAGTTTTAATCAGTTGTAAGCTTCTAGCTTAGACATTGACTAATGTTAAGTAAACAGGGCCAGAATGATGGAGACCTAAGATTTATAACTGCTGCAGCACTGCATGCAAATCCTTATACCAAAGCCCAAGGATCCAATTTGTATTGTATTGGTTTTCTGTCTGAGGCTGGATGCTTTATCCTGCTCCATTGTACAGACTGTTTATTTACCTGACAGTAAAGGCAGTAAATCCGTCATCTTCTACAATCAGCAAGGAGTACAATATAATATTTGCTGTCCATTGATGATTAATTTGTTTATTCAACTAGCTGAAAAATGACTGTGGTGCACACAATCCTGGTAACTGCATAAACCTCCTTCTGAATTATGTGGATATGACCAATGTACGAGTACGATAGTTTGTTTCATCAGTCCTACTGTTTGCAATGATCTTTTCAATCAACTTGAATTTACAAACTCTTAAAGTGAACAGTTCACTAGTCAAGGTTGTGTCATTTATATTTGGGGTTAGCATTAATTTTACAAAACACTAAACATAAATTGTGCTGTCAGTACAGAAATTGCCTTCGAGCTATACCCTAATACTGGATGGTTGGTTTGTCTGACATATATTTGACCTTCTGAAAGGTACATATAGTGCTACTCTGGGCTGCTGCTCAGCTGTAGTTGAGCCGGGATCCAGTGCTGTACAGAATTGAGCCTGACAGAAAGTAAGCGGACCAATAAATTAAACTGTCTGAATCTTACACCTGCTTTACTCACTTAACTGACTAGTAAATAAATGTTGCTCTTCTTGGACAGATTCATGCCAAATAGTCAACACTTTCATGAGCTAAGCAATGCAGGGAATGTGTAATGAAATTATTTTCCCACTGTATATATTAGGAGGATTTCAGGTTTGTATTTTGTAATCCCTGCATGCCGTGATATTGAACACTTTACTTACGGGATGTAAAGTATTGGTATAGATTTAGTAATTGGGTAAAGTAAAAATCACTCTCATAATACTATAATTATATCTTCAACAAAGGGGATGGAACTGCTGTTATGAAAAATTGTTGGATGACCAGTTAGGCATTGTAATTTACAGGTTCAGCAGCAACATAGCATGGGAATGGTCCTTAAAAACTTGGTTTAGGAGGTGCAATATCTAACCAGAGAAGCTTTATTATGGAAATATTTGCCCCTTTGGCTAAAAAGAAAATGTTTTATCCACTCCAGGGACTTAACATCCCTAATGGGATGGTCAATTGCACTTCAAAAAAAGCAGGCCTCTAGTTTCTCCTTCCTCTTCTACCACCCACAGTAGCTCTGTTTCTGCTTCTTTCAATGGTGGGCTTAAATGAAGTAATGTTTTAGAGAATTACATAAGATGCTTAAGTGAGGGCTGAAAGAGGGTTGTGGACTTCACCTTCGGGTTCCTCTCATTCAGGGGAATTGTTTCCTTATGGCAATTTTTAGGTTGTTCACACAAGGGAGCTTTGGAACTGTGAATTACAGGAGTAGCTGCTAACTGAAACTACAGAAACAATTCTGTCACAGAAGTATTTCTGTTACTTTGTTGTTTTTAACATTTTTGAAAAGGGGTACTTTTGTCCTTCTTGGAGATTAGGGATTTGAACTTAATTAAAAATGGTTCTCTCATACAGTTCATTCAGGTGATACAGTATAGCCAATAGTGGATCTAACCATACATAAAGAAAGACATTGAATTTAACTAGCACCCTTCACAACCTCAGGATGTCCCAAAGCACTTTATATCCAGTGAAGTACTTTTGAAATGTTTTAATGAAGGAAACGCAGCAGCCAATTTCTGCATAGCAAGGTCCCACAAACAACAATGTGATAATGAGCAGATTATCTGTTTTATTAGTGATGTCGGTTGAAGGATAAGTATTGGCCAGCACACGGCAGAGAACTCCCCTGCTGTTTGAAATAGTGCCATGGGATCTTTGAAGTCCTCCTGAGACGGGGCCTCGGTTTAACATCTCGTCAGAAAGAATTGCTAATATGGACTTGATGAGAACCCAGGGTTTTTAATAAGTGTATGTCAGTAGAAGCAACCTTTAATGAGGCAAAAACTACAGATTTTTTCTTTCCTGAACATAGAAACATAGAAAATAGGTGCAGGAGTAGGCCATTCGACCCTTCGAGCCTGCACCACCATTCAATATGATCATGGCTGATCATTCACCTCAGTACCCCTTTCCTGCTTTCTCTCCATACCCCTTGATCCCTTTAGCCGTAAGGGCCACATCTAACTCCCTCTTGAATATATCCAATGAACTGGCATCAATGACTCTGCGGCAGGGAATTCCACAGGTTAACAACGCTCTGAGTGAAGAAGTTTCTCCTCATCTCAGTCCTAAATGGTCTACCCCTTATCTTTAGACTGTGTCCCCTGGTTCTGGACTTCCCCAACATCGGGAACATTCTTCCCACATCTAACCTGTCCCGTCCCGTCAGAATCTTATACGTTTCTATGAGATTCCCTCTCCTCCTTCTAAACTCCAGTGTATAAAGGCCCAGTTGATTCAGTCTCTCCTCATATGTCAGTCCAGCCATCCCTGGAATCAGTCTGGTGAACCTTCGCTGCACTCCCTCAATAGCAAGAATGTCCTTCCTCAGATTAGGAGACCAAAACTGAATGCAATATTCCAGGTGAGGCCTCACCAAGGCCCTGTACAATTGCAGTAAGACCTCCCTGCTCCTATACTCAAATCCCCCAGCTATGAAGGCCAACATGCCATTTTCTGCCTTCACCGCCTGCTGTACCTGCATGCCAACTTTCAATGACTGATGAACCATGACACCCAGGTCTCATTGCACCTCCCCTTTTCCTAATCTGCCGCCATTCAGATAATATTCTGCCTTCGTGTTTTTGCCATCAAAGTGGATAACCTCACATTTATCCACATTATACTGCATCTGCCATACATTTGCCCACTCTCCTAACTCCAAATCACCCTGCAGCCTCTTAGCATCCTCCTCACAGCTCACACTGCCACCCAGTTTAGTGTCATTTGCAAACTTGGAGATATTACCCTCAATTCCTTCATCCAAATCATTAATGTATATTGTGAAGAGCTGGGGGTCCCAGCACTGAGTCCTGCGGTACTCCACTAGTTACTGCCTCCCAATTCCGAAAAGGACCCGTTTATCCCGACTCTGCTTCCTGCCTGCCAACCAATTCTCTATCCACGCCAGTACATTACCCCCAATACCATGTGCCTTGATCTTGTACATCAATCTCTTATGCGGTACCTTGTCAAAGGACTTTTGAAAGTCCAAATGCACCACATCCACTGGTTCTCCCTTGTCCACTCTACCAGTTACATCCTCAAAAAACTCCAGAAGATTGGTCAAGCATGATTTCCCTTTCATAAATCCATGCTGACTTGGACCGATCCTGTCACCTCGTTCCAAATGCGCTGCTATTTCATCCTTAATAAGAGATTCCAACATTTTCCCCACTACTGATGTCAGGCTAACCGGTCTATAATTACGTGTTTTCTCTCCCTCCTTTTTTAAAAAGTGGTGTTACATTAGCTACCCTCCAGTCCAAAGGAACTGATCCAGAGTCGATAGATTGTTGGAAAATGATTACCAATGCATCCACTATTTCTAGGGCCACCTCCTTAAGTACTCTGGGATGCAGACAGTCAGGCCTGGGGATTTATCGGCCTTCAATCCCATCAATTTCCCTAACATAATTTCCCGCCTAATAAGGATATCCTTCAGTTCCTCCTTCTCACTAGACCCTCGGTCCCCTAGTATATCCGGAAGGTCATTTGTGTCTTCCTTCGTGAAGACAGAAGCAAAGTATTTGTTCAATTGGTCTGCCATTTCTTTGTTCCCCATTATTAATTCACCTGAGTCCGACTGCATGGGGACCTACATTTCTTTTCACCAATCTTTTTCTCTTCACATATCTATAGAAGCTTTTGCAGTCAGTTTTTATGTTCCTGGCAAGCTTCCTCTCATACTCTATTTCCCCCCTCCTAATTAAACCCTTTGTCCTCCTCTGCTGAATTCTAAATTTCTCCCAGTCCTTAAGTTTTCTACTTTTTCTGGCCAATTTATATGCTTCTTCCTTGGATCTAACGCTATCCTTAATTTCCCTTGTTAGCCATAGCTGAGCCACCTTCCCTGTTTTATTTTTACTCCAGATAGGGATGCACAACTGTTGAAGTTCATCCATGTGATCTATAAATGTTTGTCATTGCCTATCCACCATCAATCCTTTAAGTATCATTTGCCAGTCTATTCTAGCCAATTCACGCCTCATGCCATCGAAGTTAGCTTTCCTTAAGTTTAGGACCCTAGTTTCTGAATTAACTGTGTCACACTTAATCTTAAAGAATTCTACCACATTATGGTCACTCTTCCCCAAGGGGCCTCGCACAACAAGATTGCTAATTAGTCCCTTCTCATTACACATCACCCAGTCTAGGATGGCCAGCTCTCTAGTTGGTTCCTCCACATATTGGTCAAGAAAACCATCCCTAATACACTCCAGGAAATCCTCCTCTACCGCATTGCTACCAGTTTGGTTAACACAATCTATATGTAAATTAAAGTCGCCCATGATAACTGCTATACCTTTATTGCACACATCCCTTATTTCTTGTTTTATGCTTTCCCCAACCTCACTACTATTGTTTGGTGGCCTGTACACAACTCCCACCTTTGGGAGTTTCTGCCCTTTGGTATTCTGCAGGTAACCAATAAGGGAATTGAGGGTTACGGGGAGCGGGCGGGTAAGTGGAGCTGAATCCACAGCCAGATCAGCCATGATCTTGTTGAATGGCGGAGCAGGCTCGAGGGGCTAGATGGCCTACTCCTGTTCCTAATTCTCATGTTCTTATGTCTCCCTTTTATTTCCCTCTGCGTCCCGGCATAGGTTCCCATCCCCCTGCCATATTAGCTTAACTCATCCCCAACAGCACTAGCAAACACTCCCCCTAGGACATTGGTTCCAGTCCTGTCCAGGTGTAGACCATCCGGTTTGTACTGGTCCCACCTCTCCCAGAACCGGTTCCAATGCCCCAGGAATTTGAATCGCTCTCTTCTGCACCATTCCTCAAGCCACGTATTCATCTGAGCTATCCTGCGATTCCTACTTTGACTAGCACGTGGCACTGGTAGCAATCCTGAGATTACTATTGGATAGTTTTGAAGGCTTTGGAGTCTGTACAGAAGAGATTTACGAAATGGTTCCAAAAATGAGGGATTACATGGATAGACTGGAGAAGCTGAGATTGTTCTCCTTAGAGCAGAGAAGGCTAAGAGGAGATTTAATAGAGGTATTTAAAATCATGAAGGATAGAGTAAATAAGAAATAAAGATAATCTGTTTTCAATGGCTGAAGGGTCAATAACGAGAGGGCACAGATTTAAAGATCGGCAAAAGAACCAGAGGTGACATTAAGAAAAACCTTTTAACTCCCTCTCCCTCCTCGCCCTCCCTCCCCTCCCCTCTGGCTGATGAGGGTGGTGGCTACAGATTCAATAGTAGCCTTCAAAAGTGAAGTGGAGAAAAAATTATAGGAATATGGGGAAAGTGCAGGGGAGTGGGACTGATTGCTCTGCTCTTCAAAAGAGCCAGTGCAGATTCAATAGTTCGAATGGTCTTCTGTGCTGTACTATTCTATAATGCTATAATTTAAAATGATCACTAGCCCTTCGGTTAGAGCATTACTGTTAGTTGTAGTCTTGACTTACTCTTTTGGCATTGGGCTAGGGTAGTTGCCAAGTTTAACTTTCTAAAATAAAGCCTAACATCCATGTAGTTGTCTCAGAAGGCTATATAATACAAGAGTCTCTCCCTCAACTTCATTAGGTGCTTGTATATTAAAGAAAAATACATACAAGAATGAACTGAGCACAGACAATAACTATTGCAATTGCATTAGTATAGCTTTTGTTTTAACATTTAACAAGTGTTGGCCTGGAGTTACTGTTTTACTCTACAAGTTACTTTAACTTACATTTAACTAGTAGATTACCTGACTAGAAGGCCTCACAATTGTACAGGACAGGCTAGATGAATGAGCTATCCGACGTTTTTGTATGTCCATATGTATGTAGGATGTACTTTTATTAAAAAAAAAGAAACACTAAAATCACAAAAAATAAAGAAGTATACTAGCGTGTCAGTCTTGGCTCAGTGGTAAACACACTGACTTCTGAGTCAGAAGGATATGGGTTCAAGCCTCACTGAAGAGACATGAGCACATAACCTAGGCTGACACTCCAGTGCAGTAATGAGAGAATGCTTCGGGTGCTGTTTTTTGAATGAGACATTAAAGCTCTCAGGTGGGCATAAAAGATCTCATGGCACTATTCTGGTGTTTTGACCAACATTTATCCCTTAACCAACTCCACTAAAATAGATTATCTGATCATTCATTTAATTGCTGTTTGTGGGGCTTTACTACACATAAATTATGCTGATGTGCTTGCCTACATTACAACAGTGACTACACTTCAATGATACTTTATTGGATGTTAATCACACTCACCACCACTTTTGAGTACCCGTTAAAACAATTAGTCTCTCTCACCCTGGCCGTTCCCTCTGGTACAGCCCTGATCTTCGCTCCCTTAAGTCCAAGGGACACAGTATTGAATGGGTATGGCGGACAACTGGTTTTGCAATTCACCGCCAAATATGGCTGGATCATATAAAGTATTATCATCAGGTCCTGCTCTCATCCGCCAAAATCGCTCACTATTCCAGAATCATTTTGGAATGTAAAGATAAATTCCAGCTTCTCTTCTCCACTGCAAATCGCTTTTTTAAACCCCTCTTCCCAATCTCCACCTCACCTCTGATAATAAGTGTGAGGAGCTCCTGGACTATTTTGTCTCTAAGATTGAGACCATCCGTTTGACCGCCGAAGCCTCTACCCTTCCTTCCTCTAGCCCATCGCGCCAAACTTCCTTTAAGGATTTCCCCCCTGCCCTAGCCCTGACCTCATCTCTTTCTCCAGCTTCCCTCTGATCTCCCCTCATGATTTTTCCGAGCTCATCCTGTCTGAGATCTACTTCCTGCTCCCTTGACCCTATTCCCACCAAAGTGCTGACCACCCAACTTCCTTTTCTGGTTCCCGTTAACTGACATTGTTAACGGTTCTCTCTCCTCAGGTATTGTCCCCCTCTCCCTCAAATCTGCCGTCATCACCCCCCTCCTCAAAAAAACAATCCCCGCCCCATCTCCAATCTCCCTTTCCGCTCCAGACTCCTTGAACGTTTTGTTGCCTCCCAGATTCATGCCCATCTTCCCAGCATTTCCGTGTTTGAATCCCTCCAATCCAGTTTCCGCACCTGCCACTGTACCGAAACAGCTCTCATCAAAGTCAGAAGTGACATCCTTTGTGACTGTGACAAAAGCAAACTGTCCCTCCTTGTCCTTCTTGGCTTGTCTGCAGCCTTTGACTTGGTTGATCACTCTATCCTCCTCCAACGCCTTTCCACCTCCAACGCCTTTCCACCATCGTCCAGTTGGGTGGGACTGCACTTGCCTGGATTCATTCTTATCTATTTAATCGTAGCCAGAGAATCACCTGCAACGGCTTCTCTTCCTGCCCCCACATTGTTACCTCTGGTGTCCCCCAAGGATCTATCTTTGGTCCCCTCCTATTTCACATCTACATGTTGCCCCTTGGTGACGTCATCCGAAAATACAGCGTCAGTTTCCACATGTCCGCTGATGACACCAAGCTCTACCTTACGACCACTTCTCTCGACCCCTCCTTGGTCTCTAAATTGTCAGACAGCTTGTCCAACATCCAGTTCTGGATGAGCAGAAATTTTCTCCAATTGAATACAGGGTAGACCGAAGCCATTGTTTTCGGTCCCCGCCACAAACTCCGTTCCCTAGCCACTGACTCCATCCCTCTCCCCCACTTCTGTCTGATGTTGAAACAAACTGTTCGCAACCTTGGTTTTATATTTGACCCTGAAATGAGCTTTCTGCTACATATCCGCAGCATAATTAAGACCGCCTATTTCCACCTCCGTAACATCGCCCGTCTCCACTCTTGCCATAGCTTATCCACTCTGAAGTCCTCATCTATGCCTTTGTTACCTCTAGACTTGACTATTCCAAAGCACTCCTGGCTGGCCTCCTACATTCTATCCTACGGAAACTAGAGGTGATCCAAAACTCGGATGCCCATGTCCTAACTCGCACCAAGTCCTGCTCACCCATCACCCCTGTGCTCGTTGACCTACATTGGCTTCTGGTTAAGCAACACCGTGATTTCAAAGTTCTCATCCTTATTTTCAAATCCCTTCATAGCCTCATCCTTCCCTATCTCTGTAATCTCCTCCAGCCCCACAACCCGCCAAGATGTCTGCCCTCATCTAATTCTGCCCTCATGAGCATCCCTGATTATATCGCTCAACCATTGGTGGCCGTGCCTTCTGTTGCCTAGGGCCCAGACTCTGGAACTCCCTCCCTAAACCTCTCCATCTCTCTACCTCTCTTTCCTCCTTCAAGATGCTCCTTAAAACCTACCTCTTTGACCAAGCTTTTGGTCATCTGAGTTAATTTCTACTTATGCAGCTCGGTGTTAATTTTTTTCTTTATCTCAATACTCCTGTGAAGTGTCTTGGGACATTTCACTAAGGTTAAGGGCACTATATAAATACTAGTTATTGTTGTTAAGCTATTTAGGATGTCCTGAGGTTGTGAAAGGTTGCAATATAAATGCAAGTTTGTTCTTCACTTGTTTTGTAATGTGGTAAATGCAAATAACTACAGACATGTAAATATTCAGATCATTTCTTGAATAAATTAGAAATGTTATCAAATTATGAATAATTCAGAAGTTTATGTTGTGCTTAAGAAACTGGTTATAGTACAGTGGTTTTATATTAAAGAATCGAGGTTTACCGCGATGAGGTAAAGTTTATGCTGAGTTTAACATAACGTAAAGGCAGCAAGTTGCTTTGAAGTCAATATGAAGTGATCATTTTACATTCAGAACATGCACTTAAAATCAAAGCCTGAAACAATAATTTGCACAGGAAGAGGCATTTTTACATCTTTTTTGTTCACCTTTACTGTTTTTACTCTTAACAATTGAAATGCGTTTTCAACAGCACTGTGCAGTTGGAAAATACTCGAACAAACCCAGCGAGAGAGTGTAGACGATGTCACAAAGTTTAATGAGACACTAAGTGTAATTTTTATTTCATTTTGCAGTTGACTTTAAACCTCATGCAAGCATGGACACTGCTCACCATATGTTACTATTTGGATGCAGCATGCCAGCCACTAATGAGGATTACTGGTAATGATTTTAGCTTGTATTTCTAAAATGTTTAAAAAGTACTATATCATGAAGTTGTTTGCCGAATAATGAATCATGGTATAACACAAATTATACAGCGGAGTAATAATCCTGTGTTTTTTAAATTTCTCTGATGATGTTTGTTCTTTACAATCTATTTCTTATTTTGTGCATGTCTATAATGATAACATAATAATAAAGCACGCACAGTTTAATAAAATAATATCCAATGGAGTAAATAACCTAACTTAGTGGTGCTCAGATAATGCTATAAACTCTGAAAGTGAAGTGTAAGTTGTTTTAGAAATTTCAGGTGAAATCCCGGTTTAATTTATGGCCGGATTATTTTGTATCTGGAAATTGTAGTTACAAATCTTGCTACATGTTTAATTTACAGTTTGTTATTGATGATGCAGGAGTGATAATTCAGAATCTCAATGGGGAGGAATAATGTTCACATATATTGTCCTGCCATTACTGCTAATGTTTGAGAAAATTTGAATATATTTCAGGGAGGTATATATGTACTGGGATGCAATAAAGGATACTTTCGCAATTGTCAACAGTTGTGACCAATGCCTCCTGGCAAATCACAACTGTACGAATTTCCAAGACATTTTCATGAAGAACCAGCTTTGTAAATTGGAGGAAATCTTTGAGAACAGTGATGGTAGAAGCAGCCAGGTCCACAAAAATGTTGAAATCATCCCATCGCGTTTCTCTTCTCAGTCTCATCACAGATGCCAACCTATAAATGTCACGGAATCTAACAATGGCTTCAAGGTAGTTGACACAGCACTAAGAGGTGGCAAATCAATAACAATTGACAACTTAAAAATAACCCTCAATGTAACTCTGTGAGCCTTAATAAATCCATATTTATTACTTGGGAATCTGAGATTTTTACCAGTCTTTCATTAGTTGTTTTTTCTATGAAATTAAACCCCTTGATCTTGACTATGATTTGCTGAGACAGATCATTATACTGAAAATGTTGTGGGTTGTGAACTTGTCATAACTTTAGTAAGTACACCCAAAATTCCATCACAATGGGCCCAAATTTGGCCAGGAGTTGCTCCATTTTTTTTGGAGCAACTTGATTTTTCTGGAGTATCTTAAAAATCCTCATTCTGCACATTTAATTTCGCCAGTGTGAGTGAGTTAGTTAGGATTTTTTTTAGTTTCGTTTTTTTTTCCGAACGAGGGCGTTACCAGCCACCTACACCCGTTTTGGCCATTTAAGCCAGTTTGGACAGCTAATAGTTGCTCCAAATTAACAGGCCAGCGTATGTGGCCACTTGTGGCCGCACAGAAAACCCTTGCGGAGAGTTAAGAAATCAGCACAGGTAAGTACATTCTAAAGCACTAAACAAAGCACAAAAATAAAGCATTCAATAACAAATTAAAAAATACAAGGAAGCTGAGAGGTCCTGCACCTAGCACCAAGACTTACAAAGCACTAAACAAAACACAAGAAGTAATAAGCAATTAATTAACACACAAAAAATAGAAGGAACCCTGCACCTGAAGTACCAAGACCAAAGTAATAAGCAATCAATCAATAACAAATAAAAAACAAAGTAACCTTGTCCAAACTACTCCGACACAGTCCCATTCAGTACCTTCAATAGCATTCTTTTGCTGGCTCCTACTTTATTCTAACCAATGGCATATAAATACTCAGCACAGTGTATAGACCAAGTGCAGTGTACTTACTCCATTGTGTGGCCTTGTGAACATTGCCAGCATGATTTGTCTCAATGCTTCCCATTTGTTTCAGACATTGGACACTTAACCTAACCCAATCTACTACTTCTAAACCGATTCCCTTGTGGAAAGCATCAGCATACTAACCAGCTGCAGGATTTCACTGACAACCTGCTGGGGTTCTAGTTCTCTCAGACCTCCTTTTACTGGTGTGGCTGGATAAGGCAGTGGGCTGCAGATGAGGGAGCCCATTCGGCCAGGGATAGGGGCGGCACGCTTCGGCCCCTCCCACACAGCCTGCAGAGCACACTCACAGATTCTGGGGGCGAGGAGCTACTGCGCATGCGTGCACACTCTAGCGCGCATGTGCAGAGGTCCCGGCACTATTTTCAGCCCAAAAATTTTTGCCGCCCTTGGAGTTCTACAAAAGCGCCGCATCTCTGGTGAGTGCACTCGAAATCTGCACTGGCCAAATTTGGGCCCTTCTAGTGGAGAACAAAACTGAAATACATAAAAATGCATTTTTTCAGTGACAAATTTAGAAACTTTTAAAGCACACTGCAAAAACAAGATTTATTTCTGGGGAGGTCTCGGTGCATTCCTTTCCTCAGGTACACCTTTATGATGCTTTTTTCCAGCATTTTGGACTCTGCTATAATTCTGCCTTCTGAGCCAAAAATAATTTATTCTGGAAAGGTTATAGATGTTTTAAATTTTAAATTATAGTTGTTACAAGTTACAATTGATTGTTTCCTGTAGCATCAGAAGGTAATATCTAATGAGTATAACAAGCAGACATGTGTTTATGCATGTACAGCACTGGAATGTTGAATGAATGTAAATAATAAGTGGTCTTGGATCTCTCACACATCAGAGGAAAGCATAAGAACATAAGAAATAGGAGCAGTAGTAGGCCAATTGGCCCTTCGAGCCTGCTCTGCCATTTAGCAAGATCTTGGCTGATGTACTTTAACTCTATCTCCCTGCACTATTCCCATATCCCTTAATTCCCTTAGCTCCCAAACATTTATCGACCTCTCTTGAATATACTCAATGACTGAGCATCCATAACACTCTGGGGTAGAGAATTCCAAAGATTCACAACCCTTTGAGTGAAAACATTTCTCCTCATCTCAGTCCTAAATGGCCGACCCCTTATTCTTAGACTGTGACCCTGTGTTCTCGATTCCCCAGCCAGGGGAAACATTTTCTCAGCATTAAACCTGTCAAGCCCTTTAACAATTTTATATGTTTCAATTAGATCACCTCTCATTCTTCTAAACTCTTGGGAATATAGGTCTAGTGTACTCAATCTCTCCTCATAGGGCAATCCCCTCATCCCAGGAACCAGCCTAGTGAACCTTTGGTGCACTCCCTCTCAGGCAAGTATGTCTTTCCTTGGGTAAGGAGACCAGAACTGTACACAGTACTCCAGGTGTGGCCTCACCAATGCCCTGTATAATTGTTGTAAGACTCTTTACTCTTGTACTCTAAGCCTTTTGTAACAAAAGCCAACATACCATTTGCTTTCCTAATTGCTTGCTGTACTTGCATGTTAACTTTCTGTGAATCATGTACAAGGACACCCAGGTCCATCTGAATGAAAATATTTCCCAGTCTCTCACCATTCAAAAAAATATTCCGCTTTTTTATTTTTCCTACCATAGTGAATAACTTCACACTTCCCCACATTGTATTCCATTTGTCATGTTCTTGCCCACTTGATCAACTTGCTTCTTTGCATCCTCCTCACAGCTTACTTTCCCACCTAACTTTGTATCATCAGCAAATTTGGATACGTTACTCATTCCCTTCATCTCAGTCATTAATATAGATTGTAAATAGCTGACGCCCAAGCACCCCGCTAGTTACAGCCTGCCAACCTGAAATACTCCCGTTGTTCCTACTCTCTTTTCTGTCCATTAATTAATCCTCACTCCATGCTAATATATTACGCCCAATACCATGAGTCCTAATTTTATATAATAACCTCTTGTGTGGCACCTTAGAGTGCTTTTTGAAAATCCAAATACACTACATCTACTGGTTCCCCCTTATCTATCCTACTAGTTATATCTTCAAAAATCTCAAATATTTCCCTTTTATCAAACCATGTTGACTCTGCTTAATCATATTATGATTTTCTAAGTGCCCTGTTACCACATCCTAAATAATAGATTCTAGCATTTTGCCGAATACTGGTGTCAGTCTAACTGGCCTATAGTTCTCCGTTTTTTTCTATTCCTCCTTTATTAAATAGCAGGTTTATATTTGCTACCTTCCAATCCTTGGGGACTGTTCTAGAATCTAGGGAATTCTGGAAGATTAATGCCAATGCATCCACTATCTCTGCAGCTACCTCTTTAAAAACCCTAGGATGCAGGTTGTTGGGTCCAGGGGATTTATTACCACTTAGTCCCATTAATTTTCCCCGATGCCGTTTTTCGGCTCGGCTACCACCGTGGCTCCAGGGTGACCAAGGCTGGGAACTCAACATCCAGGGGTATTCAGCATTTAGGAAAGATAGACAGAAAGGAAAAGGAGGTGGCGTGGCGTTGCTGGTTAAAGAGGAAATCAATGCAATTGTAAGGAAGGACATTAGCCTGGATGATGTGGCATCGGTATGGGTGGAGCTGCAGAATTCTAAAGGGCAGAAAACGCGAGTGGGTGTTGTGTATAGACCACCAAATAGTAGTAGTGAGGTTGGGGACAGCATCAAACAAGAAATAATGGGAGTGTGCAATAAAGGTACAGCAGTAATCATGGGCGACTTTAATCTACATATTGATTGGGCTAACCTAACTGGTAGCAATGCGGTGGAGGAGGATTTCTTGGAGTGTATTAGGGATGGTTTTCTAGACCAATATGTCGAGGAACCAACCAGGGAGCTGGCCATCCTGGACTGGGTGATGTGTAATGAGAAGGGACTAATTGGCAATCTTGTTGTGCGAGGCCCCTTGGGGAAAAGTGACCATAATATGGTAGAATTCCTTATTAAGATGGAGAGTGACAAAGTTAATTCGAAAACTAGGGTCCTGAATTTAAGGAACGGTAACTTTGACGGTATGAGGCGTGAATTGGCTAGAATAGACTGGCAGAGGATACTTAAAGAGTTGACGGTGGATAAGCAATGGCACACATTTAAAGATCACATGGATGAACTTCAGCAATTGTACATTCCTGTCTGGAGTAAAAATAAAACGGGGAAGGTGGCTCAACCATGGCTACCAAGGGAAATTAAGGATAGTGTTAAAACCAAGGAAGAGACATATAAATTGGCTAGAAAAAGCAACAGACCTGAGGACTGGGAGAAATTTAGAATTCAACAGAGGAGGACTAAGGGTTTAATTAAGAGGGGGAAAATAGAGTACGAGAGAAAACTTGCAGGGAACATAAAAACTGACTGCAAAAGCTTCTATAAATATGTGAAGAGGAAAAGATTAGTAAAGACAAACGTAGGTCCCTTGCAGTCGGATTCAGGTGAATTGATAATGGGGAACAAAGAAATGGCAGACCAATTGAACCAATACTTCGGTTCTGTCTTCACAAAGGAAGATACAAATAACCTTCTGAATGTACTAGGGGACAGTGGGTCTAGTGAGAAGGAGGAACTGAAAGATATCCTTATTAAGCGGGAAATTGTGTTAGGGAAATTGATAGGATTAAAGGTCGATAAATCCCCGGGGCCTGATAGTCTGCATTCCAGGGTACTTAAGGAAGTGGCCCCAGAAATAGTGGATGCATTGGTGATCATTTTCCAACAGTCTATCGACTCTGGATCAGTTCCTATGGTCTGGAGGGTAGCTAATGTAACACCACTTTTTTAAAAAAGGAGGGAGAGAGAAAACAGGGAATTATAGACTGGTTAGCCTGACATCAGTAGTGGGGAAAATGTTGGAATCAATCATTAAACATAGAAGCATAGAAAATAGGTGCAGGAGTAGGCCATTCGGCCCTTTGAGACTGCACCGCCATTCAATGAGTTCATGGCTGAACATGCAACTTCAGTACCCCATTCCTGCTTTCTCGCCATACCCCTTGATCCCCCTAATAGTAAGGACTACATCTAACTCCTTGAGTATATTTAGTGAATTGGCCTCAACAACTTTCTGTGGTAGAGAATTCCACAGGTTCACCACTCTCTGGGTGAAGAAGTTTCTCCGCATCTTGGTCCTAAATGGCTTACCCCTTATCCTTAGGCTGTGACCCCTGGTTCTGGACTTCCCCAACATTGGGAACATTCTTCCTGCATCTACACTGTCTAAACCCATCAGAATTTTAAACATTTCTATGAGATCCCCTCTCATTCTTCTGAACTCCAGTGACTATAAGCCCAGCTGATCCAGTCTTTCTTGATATGTCAGTCCCGCCATCCCGGGAATCAGTCTGGTGAACCTTCGCTGCACTCCCTCAATAGCAAGAATGTCCTTCCTCAAGTTAGGAGACCAAAACTGTACACAATACTCAAGGTGTGGCCTCACCAAGGCCCTGTACAACTGTAGTAACACCTCCCTGCTCCTGTACTCAAATCCCCTCGCTATGAAGGCCAACATGCCATTTGCTTTCTTAATCGCCTGCTGTACCTGCATGTCAACCTTCAATGACTGATGTACCATGACACCCAGGTCTCATTGCACCTCCCCTTTTCCTAATCTGTCACCATTCAGATAATAGTCTGTCTCTCTGTCTGTCTCAAGGATGAAATAGCAGCGCATTTGGAAAGCAGTGACAGGATCGGACAAAGTCAGCATGGATTTATGAAAGGGAAATCATGCTTGACGAATCTTCCAGAATTTTTTGAGGATGTAACGAGCAGAGTGGACAAGGGAGAACCAGTGGATTTGGTGTATTTGGACTTTCAAAAGGCTTTTGACAAGGTCCCGCACAAGAAATTGGTGTGCAAAATCAAAGCGTATGGTATTGGGGGTAATGTACTGGCATGGATAGAGAACTAGTTGGCAGGCAGGAAGCAGAGAGTTGGGATAAACGGGTCCTTTTCAAGATGGCAGGCAATGACTAGTGGGGTGCCGCCAGGGCTCAGTGCTGGGACCCCAGCTCTTTACAGTATACATTAACGATTTGGATGAAGGAATAGAGTATAATATCTCCCAAGTTTGCGGATGACACTAAACTGGGTGGCAGTGTGAGCTGTAAGGAGGACGTTAAGAGGCTGCAGGGTAACTTGGACAGATTAGGTGAGTGGGCAAATGCATGGCAGATGCAGTATAATGTAGATAAATGTGAGGTTATCTATTTTGGGGGCAAAAACATGAAGGCAGAATATTATCTGAATGGCGGCAGATTAGGAAAAGGGAAGGTGCAACGAGATCTGGGTGTCATGGTTCATCAGTCACTGAAAGTGGGCACGCAGGTACAGCAGGCGGTAAAGAGGGCAAATGGTATGTTGACCTTCATAGCTAGGGGATTTGAATATAAGAGCAGGGTGGTCTTAATGCAGCTGTACAGGGCCTTAGTGAGGCCTCACCTGGAATATTGTGTTCAGTTTTGGTCTCCTAGTCTGAGGAAGGATGTTCTTGCTATTGAGGGAGTGCAGCGAAGGTTCACCAGACTGATTCCAGGGATGGCTGGGCTGGCATATGAGGAGATACTGGATCAACTGGGCCTTTATAGACTGGAGTTTAGAAGGATGAGAGGGGATCTCATAGAAACATATACGATTCTGACGGGACTGGACAGATTAGATGCGGGAAGAATGTTCCCGATGTTGGGGAAGTCCAGAGCCAGGGGACATAGTCTTAGGATAAGGGGTAGGCCATTTAGGACTGAGATCAGGGGAAACTTCTTCACTCAGAGAGTTGTTAACCTGTGGAATTCGCTGCCGCAGAGAATTGTTGATGCCAGTTCATTGGATATATTCACGAGGGAGTTAAATATGGCTTTTGCGGTTGGGGGGATAAAGGGATATGGAGAGCAGGTGGGTGCTGAGGAAGTGATTAGCCATGATTTTGTTGAATGGCGGTGCAGGCTCAAAGGGCCGAATGGCCTACTCCTGCACCTAGTTTCTATGTTTCTAAACCCCGGGCTTCTTTTGAAGCTGCTGTATAGCCTAAGGGTTCTCATCCCTTTTATAAGTGGCTGGCAGTTCAGTTCGGCTTCCACCCCACCCAACCCCCGTGCTTCTTTTGAAGCAGAGCTCCGAGCCCCTGTGTCTGGGCGAGGGAGCGATACTGCTGGCCAATGCTCCGACCCTCAAGCCCGGTGAGGAGACGTTCGATGGCGGGGTGGTACTTTGAAAATAATCAAAAATTCAAGAATTGCATTAGATTTCCAAATTCTCCCTTTTGACTTTGAAAAAATTAAGATTTATGATGCATATTCTCTGCCGCCTTGTCTCCCTCCAAAACTTTGGCTAAAAACTGGCATCTTTCTGCGCTAATTTTGTAATCTGCGCTGCTTTTTCTTGTGCCCAGAAGGTTTTTTGGGACTGATCTTCAGAAAAATGTAAGTTGACCAAACTTGCTTAAATGTGGAAAACTGGCGCAGATATCAGGTTACGCCCCCTATGACGTAAAAAAATCATACCTAAGCGAATTATGCTTGCGCAGAAACTTTGGGGAAACTTGGTGATTTTAATTTACTCCAAAAAAAAAGGCACAGATAATTGGGGGAAATTGAGCCCGAAGTCTTTACTTACACTGATTTCTTTAAGTTCCTCATTCTCCCTAGATCCTTGAATTCCCCATTTCCGGAACATTTTTTGTGTCTTGTACCGGGAAGACAAATACAAAGTATTTGTTTAATGTTTGCTATTTCCTTATTGCCCATTATAATTTCTCCTGTCTCTGCCTCTAATGGACCCACTTTCACTTTCAGTAATCTCTTCCTATTTACATTCATATACAAATGTTTACAATCTGAGGGAGAAATTTGCGTCATTTGTGCCTACAGTTAGCACCCCTGTGGTGTCGATCTCAGATTTAAAATTATTAATTGAACTAGCATCTACTGCTTTTTGTGGGAAAGTGTTTCACACTTTTACTACTCTTTGTGTGAAGAAGTGTTTCCTAACTTCTCTCCTGAAAAGCCTGGTTCAGATTTTAAATTTGTGTCACCCACCATACAAGGTGTACAATAATAATCTCGTAAATAGCAGTCGACATGGAGGATATACTGTCTGACTAACTTCCTAAACTTTTTTGACAAATTGACATCCATAGTAAATTATGGCAAGTTCTTCATGTAGTACACCTAGACTTCTAAAAGACATTTGACAAAGTTTCATAGGAAAATCATCAGTTGAGCTCAAAGTTGTGGGGATTCAGAGTAAATCTTGGGAATGGGTAAGAAATTGGCTGAAGTCTAGAAAAAAATGGGTATTTGTTAGAGGAGGAATGTTGAGGTGGGGGAAGTGTTGAGTTGGTTGCCATAGAAATCAGTATTGGGACCACTGCTCTTTCTAAATTACATTAATGACATTGATTCAGAAAATCAAAGCAAATTGGCCAGATTTACTGATGACACTAAAGACGGATAAATCCCCTGGACCTGATGGCTTGCATCCTAGGGTCTTGAGAAGTAGCGGCAGGGATAGTGGATGCATTTTTAGTGGTTGTATTTTACCAAAATTCCCTGGATTCTGGGGAGGTCCCAGCAGATTGTAAAACTGCAAATTATTTAAAAAGGAGGCAGACAAAAAGCAGGAAACTATAGACCAGTTAACCTAACATCTGTGGTTGGGAAAATGTTGGAGTCCCTTATTAAAGAAGCAGTGGCAGGACATTTGGAAAAGCATAATTCGGTCAGGCAGAGTCGGCTTTGATTTATGAAGGGGAAGTCATGATTGACAAATTTGCTGGAATTCTTTGAGGATGTAATGAACAGGGTGGATAAAGGGGAACCAATGGATGTGGTGTATTTGGACTTCCAGAAGGTTTTTGACAAGGTGCCACATAAAAGAAGTGGCAAGCGACAGCCATGGGCAGCGTGGCGGCATACCACTGCAAGGTACAACGCGAGCTGGTGCAGGAGGGCGACGGCAGCGCAGAGAGATGCCATCAAGGTCCAGGTCGGTGATTGGAGCTTGGGCAGGTACAGCAGGAGCGGTGAGGTCGGGGCGAAGGAGCGGCGAGAGATTGTAGAGGGACGTGATCGGGGCCCAGGAGAGGCGTTGGCCCAGGGGCAACACGGGCCAGCCCACACTACGATATGTGTGCACACTAGGCCTGTGCAACAGAGCAGGTCTCCAGTCGTCTTGGTTAATCCTTGCCACTGGACCAAGACCTGGCTCTGTGAAGCCCGTGTGGTGGCTGGTGTACAATGGCCACCACACATTAAAAAAATCCACGCACAGGCATCTTCCACCCTACACTGTAGTTCAGGATCTGGAATATTAGGTCCTTCATTGAAACACCTGTGAACTCATCCTTTTTTGGCGTGGAAGCAAGTCATCCTTGTTTCGAGGGACTGCCTATGACGATGATATAAAAGGTTACTGCACAAGATAAAAGTTCATGGGGTCGGGAGTAATATATTAGCATGGATAGAGGATTGGCTAACTAACAGAAAACAGGGAGTCAGGATAAATGGGTCATTCTCGGGTGGAGTGCAGCAGGAATCAGTGCTGGGACCCCAACTATTTACAATCTAAATGAATGACTTGGAAGAAAGGACCAAGTTTTACGTAGTCAAGTTTGCTGATGATACAAAGATGGAAGGAAAAGCAATGTGTGAGGAGGAGACAGGCCAAGTGAGTGGGCAAATATTTGGCAGATGGAGTATAATGTTTGAAAGTGTGAGGTTATGCACTTTGGCAGAAAGAATCAAAGAGCAAGTTGTTATTTAAATGGAGAAAAATTGCAAAGTGCTGCAGTACAGTGGGACCTGGGGGTACTTGTGCATGAAACACAAAAGGATAGTATGCAGGTACAGCAAGTGATCATGAAGGCCAATGGAATCTTGGCCTTTACTGCAAAGGGGATAGAGTATAAAAGCAGGGAAGTCTTGCTACAATTCTACAGGGTATTGGTGAGGCCACACCTGGAATACTGCATGCAGTTTTGGTTTCCATATTTACGAAAGGATATACTTGCTTTGGAGGCAATTCAGAGAAGGTTCATTAAGTTGATTCTGGAGATGAGGGGGTTGACTTATGAGGAAAGGTTGAGTAGGTTGGGCCTCTGCTCATTGGAATTCAGAAGAATGAGAGGTGATCTTATCGAAACGTATAAGATTATGAGGGGACTTGACAAGGTGGATGCAGAGAGGATGTTTCCACTGATGGAGGAGACTGGAACTAGGGGGCATGATCTTAGAATAAGGGGCCACCCATTTAAAACTGAGACGAGGAGAAATTTTTTCTCTGCGGGTTGTAAATCTGCGGAATTCGCTGCCTCAGAGAGCTGTGGAAATTGGGACATTGAATAAATTTAAGACAGAGATAGACAGTTTCTTAACCGAAACGGGGATAAGGGGTTATGGGGAGCGGGCAGGGAAGTGGACCCGAGTCCATGATCGGATCAGCCATGATCGTATTAAATGGCGGAGCAGGCTCGAGGGGCCTTATGGCCTACTCGTGCTCCAATTTCTTATGTTCTAGAAGGGATAGTGCATCAGAAGAGGCAGCTAGGAAATTATAGACTGAGTTGGATAAAATATGGAAGTGGGCAGAACTGTGGCAAAAGAAATTTAATGCGGAGCAGTGGAAAATATTGCACATAGGAAAAAATAAACAACAAGACATTGAAATAGGTAAGAATGAAGTTGAAAGAGATCCAAGAGCCTTAGTGAACTCAACATGAAAGAAAAGAAGGAAACAACTTGCAGCTTTCACGTCCTCAGGATATCCTAAAGCTCTTCACAGCCAATGAACTGTTTTGTAGTGTAATTTGTTCCTGTAGCTATATTCTTGGATACATACCTTAATCTAAAACAGGAATGTCAAATGAACACATGAAGTGTTTGTTGTTATTGCCATCAGTAATTTCTAGCCTATGTTGCTGTTTTTGAACCTGTCAAAAGTATTTATTTTGTTGAATTGCAAACGAAAATCATTAAACACTGCAGTCTTTTTTTTTTAAAGTGTGCATAATTTACACAAACGAGCACAGGCAGCTGAAATTTGTGCTCTCGTGGACCTGACTGACTACCTCCAGCTTAATGTTCGCAATGCATAAATCATGCCGACCCAGACCAGTGCTCACATTTCCCCGTGGGTGTTGACTGCTTGAATACAGATGATACAGTTGAGGATCTACAAAAGGGGTTTGTTAAAATCTGCAAAAAAACAAATCAATCATAGATGAAATTCAATACATACATACAAGTGCAATCTGGATCACTAGTGTCCTTTAGGAATGGAAATCTGCTGTCCTCACCTGGTCTGACCTATATGTGGCTCCCGATCCACAGCAAATGTGGTTGACTCTTAACTGCCCTCTGAAATGACCTAGCAAGCCATTTAGTTGTAACAAACCGCTACGAAAAGCAATAATAAGAATAAAACTGGACGGACCACCCGACATTGACCGTGGCGCCGGCTTCAGACACGACAATGGCACTCCCGGCCCAGTCAACCCTGCAATGTTCTCCTCAATAACACCTGGGGACTTGTGCCAAATTAGAGAGAGCTGTCCCACAAACTAGTCAAGCAACAGCCTAATGTAGTCATACTCGCATATCTTTTAGCCAATGTCCTAGACTCCTCCATCACCATTCCTGGGTATGTCCTGTCCCATTGGCAGGACAGACTCACCAGAGGTGGCGGCAAGTGGTATACAATTGGGAGGGAGTGGCCCGAGAGTCCTCAAGATTGACTTCAGATCCAGAGAAGTCTCATGGCTTCAGGTCAAGCATGGGCAAGGAAACATCTTGCTGATTACTACCTATTGCCCTCCCTCAGTTGATGGATCAGTGCTCCTCCAAGTTGAACACCACTTGGAAGAAGTACTGAGGGTAGCAAGGACATAGAATGTACTCTGGGTGGTGGACTTCAGTGTCCGTCACCAAGAATGGCTCGGTAGCACCACTACTGATCAAGCTGGCTGAGACTGGGCCTGCAGCAGGTGGTGAGAGAACCAACACAAGGGAAAAACCTACTTGACCTCCTCCTCACCAATCTACGTGTCACAGACTCGTCTGGCCATGAATGAAAGTAGGAGTGACCACCGCACAGTCCTTCTGGAGACAGAGTCCCTGTCTTCATACTGAGGACACACTCCATCGTGTTGTGTGGCAGCACCACTTTGCTAGATGTGATAGATTAAGAACAGATTTAACTGCTCAAAACTGGGCATCCATGAGGCACTGAGCCATCAGCAGCAGCAGAATTGTATTCCAGCACAATCTGCAACCTCATAGCCTGGCATTTCCCTTACTCAATCATTACCATCAAGCCAGGGAACCAACCCTGGTTCAATGAGGAGTGCAGAAAAGCATGCCAGGAACAGCACCATGTGTACCTAAAAAAAAATATGAAGTGCCAAAAGGGGGAGCTGTAATACAGGATGACATGCATGTTAAACAGCAGAAGCGGCATGCATGAGACATAGCTAAGCGATCCCATAATCAACAGATCAGAACAACACTCTGCAGTCCTGCCACATTCAGTCGTGAATTGTGATGGACAATTAAACAACTGAAGGGAGGAGGAGGCGGCTCCATGAATATCCCCATTCTCAATGATGGCAGAGCCCAGCACGCGAGTGCAAAAGTCGAGGCTGAAGCCAGAAGTGCCAAGTGGATGATCCATATCTGCCTCCTCCTGAGGTCCCTACTATCACAGAAGCCAGGCTTTAGCCAATTCGATTCACTCCACATGATATCAGGAAGAGGCTGAGCGCACTGGAGACAGTAAAGGCTATGGGCTCCGACAACATCCTGGCTGTCGTGCTGAAAACTTGTGCTCCAGAACTAGCTGCGCCTCTAGCCAAGCTGTTCAAGTACAGCTACAACACTGGCATCTCCCCAACAATATGAAAAACTGCCCAGATATGTCCTGACCACAAAAAGCAGGATAAATCCAATCCAGCCAATTACCGCCCCATCAGTCTACTCTCAATCATCAGCAAAGTGATGGAAGTTGTTATCGACAGTGCTATCAAGCGATACTTAAAGAAAGAAAGACTTGGATTTATATAGCGCCGTTCACGACCACTGGACGTCTCAAAGTGCTTTGCAGCCAATGAAGTACTTTTGGAGTGTAGCCATTGTTGTAATGCAGAAAATGCGGCATCTAATTTGTGCACAAGCAAGCGCCCACAAACAGCAAAGTGATAATGACCAGGTTATTACTAACCACCTGCTCGCTGATGCTCAGTTTGGCTTCCGGCTGGACCACTCTGCTCCAAACCTCGTTACAGCCTTGGTCCAAATATGGACAAAAGAGCTGAATTGCAGACATGAAGTGAGAGTGACTACCCTTAACATCAAGGCAGCATTTGACTGAGTATGGCCTCAAGAAGCCCTAATAAACTCGAAGTCACTGGAAATCAGGGGATCCACTGGCTGGGGTCATACCTAGCACAAAGATTGTTGTTGGTCAATCATCTCAGCCCCAGGACATCGCTGCAGGAGTTCTTCAGGACAGTGCCCGAGGCTCAACCATATTCAACTGTTTCATCAATGACTTCCCTGCATCAAAAGGTCAGAATGTTCGCTAATGATTGCACAGTGTTCAGTTCCATTCGCAACTCCTCAGATAATGAAGTAGTCCATGCCCGCAAGCAGCAACGCCTGGACAACATTCAGACTTGGGCTGATGTATGGCGCAAATGTTACTTGCCACTTAAGTGCCAGGCTATGACTATCTCCAGCAAGCAAGAGTCTAACCACTGTCCCTTGACATTCAACGCCATTACTATCGCCGAATCCCCCATCATCAACATCCTGCGGGGTCACATTGACCAGAAACTTTAACTGGATCTGCCACATAAATAATGTGGCCACAAGAGCAGGTCAGAGGCTGGGTATTCTGCGGCGAGTGTCTCATCTCCTGACTTCCCAAAGCCTTTCCACCATCTACAAGGCACAAGTCAGGAGTGTGCTGGAAGGTTCTCCACTTGTCTGGATGATTGCAGCTCCAACAACACTTAAAAAGCTCAACTCCATCCAGGACAAAGCAGCCCGCTTGATTGGCAACTACCTTAAACATTCACTACCTTAAACATTCACTCCCTCCACCACCAGCGCACCGTCTCTGCAGTGTGTAACATCTACAAGATTCATGGCAGCAATTCGCCAAAGCTTCTTCGGCAGCACCTCCCAAACCCATGCCTCTACCACCTAGAAGGACAGCAGTCGCATGGGAACACTATCACCTGCAAATTCCCCTCCAAGTCACACACCATCCTGACTTGGAAATATACCGCCGATCCTTCATCGCTGGGTCAAAATCCTGGAACTCCCTCCCGAACTGCACTGTGGGAGTACCTTCACCACACGGACTGCAGCGGTTCAAGAAGGCGGCACACCCCTACCTTGTCGAGGGCAATTTGGAATGGACAATAAATGCTGGCCATGCCAGCAACATTCACATCCCAGAAACAAATAAAAAAAACACACATTGGAAGGAAAACTTGCAAAATGTAAACTTTTGATGGTATGAAAATAATTAACAGTGAATTAGGGATTGGGGGAGGGATGGGGTAAAGTGTTGATGGTACATGAATGTGTCAAATCACTTGCAGCATGGAAGAAAGCCATTCAGCCCGTCGAGCCCGTGCCGGCTCTCTGCAAGAGTACTTCAGTTATTCCCACTCCCCTGCCCTTTCCCCGAAGCCCTGCAATTTTTTTTCTTTCAGGTATTTATCCAACTCCCTTTTGCAATCAGTGAGTTGGCCTTCTCCACCCTTTCAGGCAGTGCATTCCAGATCCGAATCACTCGCTGTCTAAAAAAAGGTTTTTTCTTATTGCCTTTGGTTCTTTTGCTAATCCCCTTAAATGTGTCCTCTGATTCTCGACCATGAAAAGAAACCACCAAAAACATTCCCAATAAATAACTCAGGCCACCACAACATAAATCGCAAAAAAAATAAAATAAAAAAACAATCGCACTTATCTGTGGTCGACGTTACACACCTCACTGTGGACGCTACAGCTCGGATCACTTGCTTTCACAGGCCGTCCCCGCAGGGTGCTCTACGGAGCTCTATGGATCAGGCGGCAGACAAAGATTGAGCCGGTCTCGCAACTAGGGACGTTGCACACCAGTTCGCCTTTTCTGGGCAGTAATGCTCTGCGCCCCATTGAAACCGGCACTGAAAGTCCCAGCGGGGTGCTGGAAGCTGGCCACCTGCCCGGAAGTGCTTACCGCCACCATTGCCGCCCCTCCTGGGCGCTAACGGTTGGCAGAAGACCGAAAATCCAGCTCACAGTAACAAGAATAAATGGATGCCTCTTAGAATGTTCCAAGCACAGGCTTGACTAGACATGGTTTCAATCTTTGGCTGCCTAATTATTAATGATACAATGATTATTACAGCCTCCATGGTTCCATTGGGTTAGGACCTGCCTCAATGCAGTCATGTTTAGGGTTGCGATTTTTCATCTGTATGGGAAATTGCTGCGTCTTGTGGTGACGGGAGAGGAAAATTGTGTCCTTTGGCCCCCGGCTTGTTTGGTGTTCCTGCAATTCCGGTTAGTGGCTAAATATCAACCCACATGTGCTTCAGCTGAACTCGTTCACAATACAGATTGAATCTTTTTGCAACTATGCTAATTTTATCCAACATCATTTTTATTAAGAATATATTTCTATATGTATATCTTATTAAAAATTTACACACACTTCCAATCTGCATCATTTGACTTGTCACATTTTGTGTCCCTCTTTTTTCTGTATAAATTCCTATATAATAGATTTTGCCTACATTTTCTGAGGCTGAACCAGAATGTTTGCAACCTTGGTGTTGTATTTGACCTTGAGATGGGCTTCCAATCACATATCCGCTCCAACATCAAGACCGCCTGCTTTCACCTCCGTATCATTGACCATCTCCACACCTGCCTCAGCTCATCTGCTGCAACCCTCATTATTGCCGTTGTTACCTCTAGACTTGACTATTTCAAAGCTCTCCTGGCCGGCCTCCTATCTCCACCCTCTACAAACTTGAGCTCATCTAAACATCTGCTGCCCATATCCTAACTCTCAAGTCCTGTTCATCCATCACCCCTATGCTCACTGACCTACATTGGCTCCCAGTCCGGCAACGCCTCGATTTAAAAATTCTCATCCTCGTTTTTAAATCCCTCCATGGCCTCACCACACCGTTTTTCTGTAACCTCATCTAGCCCTATAACCCTCCGAGATCTTTGTACTCCTCCAATTCTGACCTCAAATTGCACCACCATTGACGGAGCCTTCAGTTGCCTTGGCCGTAGACTCTGAAATTTCCTCCTGAAACCTCTCTGTGCCTCTCTCCTCCTTTAGACTCATCTTAAAACCTACTTCTTTAACCAAGCTTTTGATCACCTGTCCTAATACCTCCTTGTATGGCTTTGTGTCAAATCTTTTATTGGTAAAGCTCCTGTGACGTACCTTGGGATACTTATGTTAAAGGCACTATATAAATGCAAGTTGTTATATATTACACAATGAGATAGCTGTGGGGCAAATTACTGAACTGTTTCTCCCTGCTTGAATGGCCATCTTTTTTCTTTTACACGTGTTTTTTTTTCTGGCAGGTAAGTTGTTTTTACAGTTTTAAACTTCAAATTTATTTTTTTGGTGTTAAATATTAACAATTATGTTAATTCCATGCTTTATACTTCATCTCTTCCCTGCCTTTTCACCCAACATGCAGCTTTATACACCAAACTGGTTAACCAACTTCAGAGGCCCTTTCTCAGCCACTCTGTGCCTGGTTGTCTTAAATGTATTTAATTTGTTTCAAGTAGCTGGCTTGTTCACCCCCGCTTATCGGTATAGAAACATAGAAACATAGAAAATAGGTGCAGGAATAAGCCATTCGGCCCTTCGAGCCTGCACCACCATTCGATAAGATCATGGCTGATAATCACCTCGGTACCCCTTTCCTGCTTTCTCTCCATACCCATTGATCTCTTTAGCCGTAAGGGCCACATCTAACTCCCTCTTGAATATATCCAATGAACTGGCATCAACAACTCTCTGAGGTAGGGAATTTGACAGGTTAACAACTCTCTGAGTGAAGAAGTTTCTCCTCATCTCAGTCCTAAATGGCTTACCCCTTATCCTTAGACTGTGTCTCCTGGTTCTGGACTTTCCCAACATCGGAAACATTCTTCCAGCATCTAACCTGTCCAGTCCCATCAGATATTTTATATGTTTCTATCAGATCCCCCCTCATTCTTCTAAACTCCAGTGAATACAGGCCCAGTCGATCCACTCTCTTCTCATATGTCAGTCCTGCCATCCCGGGAATCAGTCTGGTGAACCTTCACTGCATTCCCTCAATAGCAAGAGCTTCCTCAGATTAGGAGACCAAAACTGAACACAATATTCCAGGTGAGGTCGCACCAAGACCCTGTACAACTGCAGTAAGACCTCCCTGCTCCTATACTCAAATCCCCTAGCTATGAAGGCCAACATGCCATTTGCCACCTTCACCACCTGCTGTACCTGCATGCTAACTTTCAATGACTGATATGCCATGACACCCAGGTCTCGTTGCACCTCCCCTTTCCCTAATCTGCCGCCATTCAGATAATATTCTGCCCTCGTGTTTTTGCCACCAAAGTGGATTGCCTCATTTATCCACATTAATACTGCATCTGCCATGCATTTGCCCACTCTCGTAATCTGTCCAAGTCACCCTGCAACCTCTTAGCGTCCTCCTCGCAGCTCACACCACCACCCAGCTTAGTGTCATCTGCAAACTTGGAGATATTACACTCAATTCCTTCATCTAAATCATTGATGTATATTATAAATAGCTGGGGTCCCAGCACTGAGCCCTGCGGCATCCCACTAGTCACTGCCTGCCATTCTGAAAAGGACCCATTTATCCCGACTCTCTGCTTCCTGTCTGCCAACCAGTTCTCTATCCACGTCAATACATTACCACCAATACCATGTGCTTTAATTTTGCACACCAATCTCTTGTGTGGTACCTTGTCAAAAGCCTTTTGAAAGTTCAAATACACCACATCCACTGGTTCTCATCTGTCCCCTCTACTAGTTACATCCTCAAAAAATTCCAGAAGATTTGTCAAGCATGATTTCCCTTTCATAAATCCATGCTGACTTGGACCGATCCTGTCACTGCTTTCCAAATGCGCTGCTATTTCATCTTTAATAATTGATTCCAACATTTTCCCCACTACTGATGTCAGGCTAACCAGTCTATATTTCCGCGTTTTCTCTCTCCCTCCTTTTTTAAAAAGTGGTGTTACATTAGCTACCCTCCAGTCCATAGGAACTGATCCGAGCCGATAGACTGCTGGAAAATGATCACCAATGCATCCACTATTTCTAGGGCCACTTCCTTAAGTACTCTGGGATGCAGACTATCAGGCCCATGGGATTTATGGGCCTTCAATCCCATCAATTTCCCTAACACAATTTCCTGACTAATAAGGATTTCCTTTAGTTCCTCCTCCTCACTAAACCCTCTGTCCCCTAAAATTTCCGGAAGGTTATTTGTGTCTTCCTTTGTGAAGACAAAACCATAGTATTTGTTCAATTGGTCTGCCATTTCTTTGTTCCCCATTATAAATTCACCTGATTCTGACTGCAAGGGACCTACGTTTGTCTTCACTAATCTTTTTCTCTTCACCTATCTATAGAAGCTTTTGCAGTTAGTTTTTATGTTCCCCGCAAGCTTACTCTCATACTCTATTTTCCTCCTCCTAATTAAATCCTTTGTCCTCCTCTGCTGAATTCTAAATTTCTCCCAGTTCTCCGGTTTGCTGCTTTTTCTGGCCAATTTATATACCTCTTCCTTGGATTTAACACTATCCTTAATTTCCTTTGTTAGCCACGGTTGAGCCACCTTCCCCGTTTTATTTTTACTCCAGACCGGGATGTACAATTTATTGAAGTTCATCCATGTGACCTTTAAATGTCTGCCATTGCCTATCCACCGTCAACCCTTTAAGTATCATTCACTAAATCTTTTGATCTGGTAATGTGCAACAAGTCTGGATTAATTAATGATCTCGTAGTGAAGGATCCTCTTGGGAAGAGTGATCATAGTATGGTAGAATTTCAAATTAAGTTTGAGGGTGAGCAAGCTAGGTCTCAAACGAGTGTCCTGAACTTAAATAAAGGTAATCACAAAGGTATGAAGCCAGAGTTGGTTAAAGTGTACTGGGAAAATATATTGAAGGGCAAGATTATAGAAAAGCAGTGGCGAACATTTAAGGAGATATTTCTAACTCGCAGCAAAGATATATTCCTCTGAAAAACAGACTCGAAGAGAAGGATGAACCATCTGTGGCTAACTAAGGAAGTAAAGGATGGTATCAGATTGAAAACAAAGGCATACAATGTTGCGAAGAACAGTGGAAGGCCAGAGGATTGGGAAATTTTTAGAGACCAGCAAAGGATGACTAAAAAAATGATAAAGACAGAGAAGATAGCATATAAGAGTAAACTAGCAAGAAATATAAAAACAGAAAGCAAGAGCTTCTACAGGTATATAAAAAGGAAGTGAGTAGCTAAAATAATCATTAGTCCTTTAGAGCATGAGACTGGGGAATTAATGGGTAACACGGAAATAGCAGAGACTTTGAACAAATGGTTTGTATCGATCTTCACGGTAGAAGACATCAAAAACATCCCAATAATTGATGATCAAGGAGCCAGTGGTGGGGCGGGGGCAAACTTAAAACAATCACTATCACTTTAGATAAAGTCCTAGGCAAACTAATGGGACTAAAGGTGGACAAGTCCCCTGGACCTGATGGCCTGCATCCTAGGGTTTTAAAAGAAGTGGCTGCAGAGATAGTGGATGCATTGGTTGTAATCTACCAAAATTCCCTGGATTCTGGAGAGGACCCAGTGGACTGGAAAACTGCAAATGTAACGCTCCTATTTAAAAAAGGAGGGAGACAGAAAGCAGGAAACTATAGACCAGTTAGCCTAACATCTATCATTGGAAAAATGTTGGTGTCCATCATTGAGGAAGCAGTAGCAGGACATTTAGAAAATCATAATGCAGTCAAGCAGAGTCAGCATGGTTTTATTGTTTGTTCACTTTAATATAATGAGTCTAATGTAACCTGCCCTTCATTATCATCTTGTGAATAATTAAGCAGTGTTGATTGTTTACATGTATGCCAATGGTCATGTAAGTTTGTATCAAGTGGTAATTCTTGTCTTAATTATGTCTTTATTTATTTAACAATTAATAACTCTCTAATAAGCTGGCTGACTGGTGTATGTTGTACAATAAGTGTGGCATAAGCAGCGTTATAAAATTCTGCTGAAATAATAAATTAGGCTCCCTCCCATCTTCTTCCCTTTGTATCCTGAAGACACTGACTCATACTTGTGTGTAGTTCCTGGGGGTTTAGCAGGCTGTTCAACTGTGGAGGGCATCAAAGCTAAGCTCCATTCAGTCTTCACCTATTGCCCATATACAACTCAGGAGCAGCAATACAGCAGTACAGACGGCTTAAGGCCGAGGTCCAACAAAAAACTCAGGACCTAAAGAACAGATGGTGGATGGAGAAAGCACAGGAGATACAGTAGCTGGCCGACAGCCCTGATGTGCAAAGATTCTTCATCGCAGTTAAGGCCACCTGCGGCCCAAACACCTAAGGCCCCACCCCACTGATGGCCAAGAACGGGGAGACACTCGTCAAGGACACCAAGGCAGTCAGGACCCACTGGAAGGAGCATTTTGAAGATCTCTTCAATCGAGACTCTCCCTTTGACTCGAGTGTCCTCAACTCCATCCCGCAGCATGCTACCTGCCACCACCTCAGTAAAACCCCAGCCCTGCACGAGGTAGAAAAAGCCATAAGACAGCTTACGAACAACAAGGCCACGGGAGCGGATGGAATTTCCGCTGCGGCACTGAAGTATGGCGGAGAGGCACTGTTGGCGCGAATGCACGATCTCATCTCTCTCATCTGGAGGGAGGGGAGCATGCCGGGAGATCTCAGAGATGCAGTGATCATGGCCATCTTTAAAAACGGAGACAAGTCTGCCTGCGGCAACTACAGAGGAATCTCCCTGTTATCAGCCACTGGGAAAGTTGTCGCTAGAGTCCTCCTCAACTGTCTTCTTCCTGTGGCCGAGAGCTCCTCCCGGAGTCACAGTGCGGATTTTGTCCCGTACGGGACACAATGGACATGATTTTTACAGCGCGACAGCTGCAAGAAACATGCAGGGAACAGCACCAGCCTTGTACATGGTCGCCTTCGACCTCACAAAGGCCTTTGATACTCTCAACCGCGAGGGTCTATGGAGCGTCCTCCTCCATTTCGGATGACCTCAAAAGTTTGTCACCATCCTCCGCCTGCTCCATGACAACATGCAAGCCGTGATCCTTACCAATGGATCCATTACAGATCCAATCCACGTCTGGACTGGAGTCAAGCAGGGCTGCGTCATCGCCCAAACCCTCTTCTCAATCTTCCTCGCTGCCTTGCTCCACCTCACGCTCAACAAGCTCCCCGCTGGAGTGGAACTAAACTACAGAACCAGCGGGAACCTGTTCAACCTTCGTCGTCTCCAGGCCAGGTCCAAGACCACCCCAACCTCTGTCGTCGAGCTACAGTACGTGGACGACGCCTCTTATCAACAAGAGCAGACATATTGATAACGAGATTAAAACACCGTCTCCAGTGTGCCAGTGCAGCCTTTGGCCGCCTGAGGAAAAGAGTGTTCGAAGACCAGGGCTTCAAATCTGCCACCAAGCTCATGGTCTACAGGGCTGTAGTAATACCCGTCCTCCTGTATGGCTCAGAAACATGGACCATGTACAGCAGACACCTCAAGTCGCTGGAGAAGTACCACCAACGATGTCTCCACAAGATCCTGCAAATCCCCTGGCAGGACAGACGCGCCAACATCCCCAGCATTGAAACACTGACCACACTTGATCAGCTCCGCTGGGCAGGCCACGTAGTTTGCATGCCAGACACGAGACTCCCAAAGCAAGCGCTCTACTCTGATCTCCTTCACGGCAAACGAGCCAAAGGTAGGCAGAGGAAACATTACAAGGACTCCCTCAAAGCCTCCTTGATAAAGTGCAACATCCTCACCGACACCTGGGAGTCCCTGGCCAAAGACTGCCCTAAGTGGCAGAAGTGCATCCGGGAGGGTGCTGAGCACCTCGAGTCTCATCGCCGAGAGCATACAGAAATTAAGCGCAGGCAGCGGAAGGAGTGTGCGGCAAACCAGTCCCACTCACCCTTTCCCTCAACGACTGTCTGTCCCACCTGTGACAGGGACTGTGATTCTCGTATTGGACTGTTCAGCCACCTAAGGACTCATTTTTAGAGTGGAAGCAAGTCTTCCTCGATTCCGAGGGACTGCCTATGATGACACACACCTGCACTTTCCAGCAAAAGTCACTAGATAATGATGAGGAGCTGGAACATTTATGATATGACCCGATTCGAAGCATTATTTTTAAATTGAATTGGCTTAATAATTTTATAACATTTTCATTCACTCTGTAATGCAGCCAATAGGCATGAGTGAAGAAGTTCAGTTTTACAGTAAAAATTGTTTTTAATAAACCTGGGTCATAGCAATGAACAACTCTTTACCTTTATCCTCATACATTACAACAGTGACTACACTTGATAAGTACTCAATTGGCTGTAAAGTGCTTTGAGATGTCCGGTGGTCATGAAAGATGCTATATAAATACAAGTCTGTCTTTTCTTTATCTGACACATTGGCCGGAATTTTGTTTATCCAGGCCAGTCGGGTGCCGGCGGTCGCCATGGCGTGTCGCAGCCCTGTTGTTGATTCCACCCCATTCCTGAAATCGGCTTTGCACTAATGGGGCCTATTAAACCCGCCCTGTGCATTACCCGGCCCTATTAAATGGTGCGGTTCTGATGACATCATCCATGATGTGTTTTTAGCTGGGATATTTAAAAGAACCATGGCTACATTGTATTTGAAGCTTCATCTAGGTGTGTGCAGGCAGTACACTGCACCATTGGAGTGTTGCAAACATTTCCAAAGATGACTGCATAGAGACAGAGGGCTGCACCCAGGTTCTGCAATGACTCCCTCTATATGCTTGGAAAGAGAGCTCCCCAAGAATCCAAAAGAGCCTGGCTCCAAATATCTGAGGAGGTCATCAGAAGTGAAGATGTGAGGAGGACCTGGGTGCAGTGCTGCAAATGTTTCAATGATCTCATCAGATCACGAAAGGCAAATACAAAGCCACTTCATCCTGCTGCCCCTCTCATCACATCCCCATCAATCTGCGTTCCCAACCCTGCTCCTGCACATCTTTACACCAACGTACCTTGAATGTACACCCAACCCTCTCTATCTACATACTCACATCTCCATCTGATGCAGTCGCAGGATGCAGACTTTGGCAGGGCCATCAGAGGCTTCAAAACCCAGAGGATGTCCATCAAGAGTGTGTAAGCAGTCGCAGCAGGGAAGTGAGTAGGCTGCCTCTGCTGGAGCCACATGGGTAGCACCTCGTAGAAGCACACGTAAGAGAAAGATGACACAAGTAGATTCACCAGGGTAGCCACTTGGATGTTTTATTCAATGTTTCTGTAAAGTTTCCGTTAGTGTGATGTCACACACAAAATTTTTTATTTTAAACCACTTTCTGGTGTTGGACAAATTTGTGTGCACCTTTGGAAGTGGCTTATTAAGTTGGAGTGACTGCTGAGACATACCTTTTAAAAAAGGAGGGAGAGAGATAACAGGGAATTATAGACCGGTCAGCCTGACATCGGTAGTGGGTAAAATGATGGAATCAATTATTAAGGATGTCATAGCAGTGCATTTGGAAAGAGGTGATATGATAGGTCCAAGTCAGCATGGATTTGTGAAAGGGAAATCATGCTTGACAAATCTTCTGGAATTTTTTGAGGATGTTTCCAGTAGAGTGGACAAGTGAGAACCAGTTGATGTGGTATATTTGGACTTTCAGAAGGCTTTCGACAAGGTCCCACACAAGAGATTAATGTGCAAAGTTAAAGCACATGGGATTGGGGGTAGTGTGCTGACATGGATTGAGAACTGGTTGTCAGACAGGAAGCAAAGAATAGGAGTAAATGGGACTTTTCAGAATGGCAGGCAGGACTAGTGGGGTACCGCAAGGTTCTGTGCTGGGGCCCCAGCTGTTTACACTGTACATTAATGATTTAGACGAGGGGATTTAATGTAGTATCTCCAAATTTGCGGATGACACTAAGTTGGGTGGCAGTGTGAGCTGCGAGGAGGATGCTATGAGGCTGCAGAGTGACTTGGATAGGTTAGGTGAGTGGGCAAATGCATGGCAGATGAAGTATAATGTGGATAAATGTGAGGTTATCCACTTTGGTGGTAAAAACAGAGAGACAGACTATTATCTGAATGGTGACAGATTAGGAAAAGGGGAGGTGCAAAGAGACCTGGGTGTCATGGTACATCAGTCATTGAAGATTGGCATGCAGGTACAGCAGGCGGTTAAGAAAGCAAATGGCATGTTGGCCTTTATAGCGAGGGGATTTGAGTACAGGGGCAGGGAGGTGTTGCTACAGCTGTACAGGGCCTTGGTGAGGCCACACCTGGAGTATTGTGTACAGTTTTGGTCTCCTAACCTGAGGAAGGACATTCTTGCTATTGAGGGAGTGCAGCGAAGGTTCACCAGACTGATTCCCGGGATGGCGGGACTGACCTATCAAGAAAGACTGGATCAACTGGGCTTGTATTCACTGGAGTTCAGAAGAATGAGAGGGGACCTCATAGAAACGTTTAAAATTCAGACGGGGTTAGTCAGGTTAGATGCAGGAAGAATGTTCCCAATGTTGGGGAAGTCCAGAACTAGGGGTCACAGTCTAAGGATAAGGGGTAAGCCATTTAGGACCGAGATGAGGAGGAACTTCTTCACCCAGAGAGTGGTGAACCTGTGGAATTCTCTACCACAGAAAGTTGTTGAGGCCAATTCACTAAATATATTCAAAAAGGAGTTAGATGAAGTCCTTACTACTAGGGGGATCAAGGGGTATGGCGAGAAAGCAGGAATGGGGTACTGAAGTTGCATGTTCAGCCATGAACTCATTGAATGGCGGTGCAGGCTAGAAGGGCCGAATGGCCTACTCCTGCACCTATTTTCTATGTTTCTACCTCCAGCAATGGTGGTCAGTGTGAAAGGAAGGCTTGGTCATTGTAGGGATGCTGTGGGGTGATGCCAACCTGGTTGCAGCATGTGGCAGCCATATGGGTGTACTGCATAAATCTGGCCATGATGAGCCATCCCTGGCCTCCTGGGCAGCAATGTGCTGGCGGGAGCTGGACCGCTGGTTCCTTCTGCTCATCCTCATCCTCATCTTCCAGCTGATGCTGCTCCTCCTCCTCCTCCTCCTCTGAAGAGACTGTGCGCTCAGTGCCTTGCTCCTCGTGTAGCGCTAATCCTCAATGCTGCGCTATGTTGTGCAGGGCGCAGCAGACCATGACGGTTCTGGAGACCCTGCCTACTGCGTACTGATGGGCTCCTCCGGATCTGTCAAGGCATCTGAAACGCATTTTCAGCATGCCAATTGTCTGCTCCATGATACATCTGGTGGAAATGTGGCTTTCATTATGTCTCTCCTCAGCCTCAGTACTTGGCCTCCTCAAGGGTGTCAGGAGACACGGCTGCAGTGGATAGCTCTCGTCTCCAAGCAGCCAGCTGGTTTGTCTGTTTGGAGGAGTGGAGAGCTGAGGGAGGGTGGACTGGCGCAGGACAAAAGAGTCACGACAGCTGCCAGGGAATTTGGCGCACACATGCATGATGATCTTCCTATGGTTGCAGACCAGCTGCACATTAAGGGAGTTGAAGCCCTTGCAGTTGACAAAGACTCCTGGGTAATGATGGGGTGCCCTGATGGCCAGGTGTGCAGTCGATGCTGCTCTGCACACGTGGGAAAGCAGCCAGAGTGGCAAAGTCAAGCGCCTGCTCAGTAACACTGGCTTCATCAGTTGATATAATTGGCTGACTTGTCAATTGGATATCCGTGACCTGTGTGATGCATGTGAGCGGCCGACTGCAAGATGTCACAATTGTCTGCTGCAGATCTCTGGAAGGAGCCTGAGGCGAAGAAGTTGAGGGTGTTGGTGACTTTCACAGCCACTGGTAAGGTGAGGCCACCCACTCCTCTGGGCTGAAGATCTTGCTCCAGCACAATAGCCTGAGCCTCCTTTGGCACTGGTGCTCCGTAATGTTGAAGAAGCTCATCCTCTGCCTGTATACCTTGTGTTGGGGGTACCGCCTCTGGCGTGGTACAGCCCTGCACTCGGTCCTGTGCAGCATCAGGTGGTTGAGTAGAGGGTTGACGGTGGTCGTGTTGGTGCTGCTGCTATGCCTGGTGTTGGGGCTCATCATGGTCCGATTCTGAGGACCAAGGTGAAACAGTATAAATGGCACCCATGCAGATGAAATGGATGGCAGGTCAAGTATAGGTGACTGAAACTAATCTGTCAATGGTAAGAGAGGTTCTACCAATGAGTTGACACTGGATGACGACTTTGCTGGAAACACTTGCATCTTTAAGAAAGCTAAATCTGAGCTTGCAATGCAGTCAGCAACTGCCTGAGGAAAGTGATCAGCTGGGAGGTAGGAGCTTTCACAGTACTTTTCATGCTGTCAACTAATCAGCTGGATCAATGGCCACTCAACTCCCGCCTCAGGTTGACAGACATGGTTCCCGAGCTGCGCGAATCCCGTGGTCATGTAGGGAAATTTGAAAGATAGGGTGAAAACATTGCTTAAGGGTCTGACAAGTACCTGATAATGATTTAAATTAGCTCGCCCGCCTCTGCCGTTCGGGTCGATGCCGCACTGGCAAATGCATCCGAGGGAAAGGAGCATGGGGGTGGGTTGACGGAGCAGGTTCCCAACCCGCTACAAGATATTAAAAATTTTCCACGCGATCTGTCTCCAATCGTGCCCACACGATCCTCAGAAAATTCCGGCCATAACGTAAATATATGGCAACTCTTCTATGGATTTGCTTTTAAGAACTGTAAAATAGTTATCTAGAAATTGGAAGTTCCTGTCCTGCATTAATCAATTTTGGATATTAGTGTGGACATGGCAATATAAACATTTGTTAAGTAGGGTGATCTGTTATTTACTGCAGTTAGTTTAGATTGTGAGAAGTAAATATATCTGCTTTTAATGAGACTGCCAGCTGAACATGTGTGTTGCAAGGGACTATTGTACTTTGAGCAATCCCACACCTTGTTGCTTTTGATAGCCAAACTCCCATCATTATTCACTACATTTGTTTTTCCTTTTCTAGGGACTGTGGCAGTAGATATGGAACTTGCTTAGATGAAGCTAAAATCATGTATGCGTGGGCTAGAAACGCTCCACCCACAATATTACCTGCTGGTATGTTACTTTTTAAATTTATTGGTCTTAAATGCAGATGTTTAATATCGATACCCATATTTTAATTTGCACTCCAGCACTATCTTCTCTTCCCACCATCAGTTCAGGATGTCCCCAAGAATGCATCCAGGACCCCCTCTTCTCTCTTTACATTCTGTGCCTTGGTTACATCCTCCACAAATGTGGGATCATAGACCCTGATGATATCCAGCTCTATCTCTCCATCACCCTCTCTTGACCCCTTCACTGCCTCTGTGCTGTCACACTGCTTATCTGACTTTCACTATTGGATGCGCTGCAATTTCCTCCAGCTAAAGAAAAAACAAACTTGCATTTATACAGCTCTTTTTGTGACCAAAATGCCCTAAATTGCCTCTTGGCTAAATAAATACTGTTAAAGTGTCATCGTTGTTATGTAAACAAATACAACAGCTAACTTGTGCACAGCAAGGCCCCACACCAACAGCATTGAGCTATGTGACCAGATTGAGGGGTCGAAATTGATGGCTTTACCGCCCTCTGCCGCCGACATTCCTCTGCTCGAACTGCCCAGTGCCACTTTTGACAGGGCCTGGAGTGGGCGGAAGGGAAAAGCCGCCGGGAAGCGCACGCTGGCGTCAGCGGGCGGCACAATCGCGCAACTGAGCTCCTGCCCGCCAAAATGCAATATTCATGCGGGCGGGACTCGGCGGCAGAACGGGGATGGACCACTGGCTGGAGGCTGGTCGATCCCCAACAGTCAGTAGTAAGATGCTGAAAAAAAGGTTAGTGAACTTTTTGTAATTTATTTCTTTACAAGGACTTACCTGGATGGGGTCCCCTGAAGGTCTTCAGATGTTTTTTTTTGTTGATGCTTTTTCTTTCCAGCTCTTCGACTCTTCATAGGACCGATCCCATCCTTGGCGGCAAGCGCCTTAGCCACCGAAATTGGGAGCTCCCGCCGGCTGCCGCCCTGATTGGCGGCATCAGTTTCTCATTTGCCACCCGCCGACCTTCGAGGGACCTTCTTCATGAATATCCCGCCCAAAGAACCGCCAGGGACCTCGGCGGTCCTTTGGGTGGCATTTGGGTGGGCGAAGGCCTTCATCAATTTCTGGCCCAATATGTTTTCGCAGTGTTGATTAAGGGATACCCATATCATTTTAATTTGCACTCCAGCAAGTATTGGACAGGACACCAGGAGAATTCCCCTACTCTGCTTCGAATAGTGCCATGGGATCTTTCATGTCCAGCTGAACAAGCAGGCATTGGTTTAATATCTCATCTGAAAGATGGCACCTTCAACAATGCACTGCACTGCACTGAAATATTGGCATAGATTATGTTCTTAATTCCTGGATCAGTGCTTGAACGCATGACGCAGGCAAGAGTGTTGTTGTGAAATAAGGCTGACACCTTGGATAAACATTGCGAAGACTGAAGCCATTGTTTTCGGCCTTCATCACACATTCCATACCCTCACCACTGAATCCAGCCCTTTCCAGCCACTGACTCAGGCCAAACCATACTGTTAACAATTTTAGGCTGGAAAATGAATATTTCATGTTACCAGGACCTTATCAATGGGTGCTGGCTACATTGCAGGTTGGCTTCCTTATGGGTTCTGCCACACCAGATGCTGGAATGTTAATATAAAATTCAAGACTGTAAAGACTCTTGGTGGGGGAAGAGGAAAATATTTTTCCCCTTTAGTATTTAATTGAATCGTGGAATCGTGGAGACCTTTTGGCTCATCGTGCTTCTGCTGGCTCTTTGGTACAGCTATTAATTAGTCCTGCTCTTTTTCCATAGCCCTATAGATTTTTCTTTTCAAGTGTATATATGCAATTCCCTTTTGAAAGTTACTTATAAATCTGCTTTCACCACTCTCTTTCATACAGTGCCTTCCAAATCATAACAACTTGCTGTGTAAAAAAAAAAAAAATTCTCCTGATCTCCCTTCTGGTGCTTTTCCCAATGATCTTAAATTTGTGTCCTCTGGCTACTCCTGTCAGTGGATACAGTTTCTCCATATTTACCAAATCCCTTCATCATTTTGAACACCTCTATTATATCTTCCCTTAACCTTCTCTGCTACAAGAACAATCTGTTTCTCTAGTCTCTCTACATAGCTGAAGTCCTTTATCTCTGTTATTGTTCGAATAAATCTCATCTGTAACCTCTCCACTGCCTTCATTCTGGGGAATTCTTTAGATTAATGGCACTTTCTTTTGCCAAGAGTTATCTTTTATCTTTTAATTGAATATTATGCAAAATTGTTGAAATATCCAATGCATTACAAATTTTATTTGACATTATAATAAAGTGTATTGCAGTTGAAAAAGTAAATGTTCTACCTAGAAGTGAATGTAATTTTCTCTGCACAGAAATATCCTTTCTTTGCAAGCTTTTCGTAACTACAGTATACAAGTGCACATTTGTTCAGAGAAAATAAAGCAAAATAAATAGTACAGGATACATTTACATGATCAGAGATCTAAGTATTTCAGTCATACAATTTCCTTTTCGAATGAAAATTAAAGCAAAAACAAAATACTGCGGATGCTGAAAATCTGAAATCACAGAACATGCTGGAAATACTCAGCAGATCAGGCAGCATCAGTGGAGAGAGAAACAGAGTTAACGTTTCAGGACAATGACATTCAGAACTGCATTGTGGACATGGGAAGCTTCTGCCTGAATCATGCTGAAACATTTAAATGAGACAGAAGTACTGTCATAGTATCATAGAATGGTTACAGCTTGGAAGAAGGCCGTTCGGCCACTCGAGCCTGTGCCAGCTCTCTGTAAGAGCACCTCCGCTAGTCTCATTCCCCTGCCCTTTCCCCATAGCTCTGCAAATTTTTTTCTTTCAGGAACTTATCCAATTCCCTTTTGAAAGCAGTGATTGAATCTGCCTCCACCACCTTTTCAGGCAGTGGAACCCCAGCTTCTCCAGTTTATCCACGTAACTGAAGTCTCTCATCCCTGGAACAATTCTCGTAAATCTTTTCTGCACCCTTTGCAAGGGCTTCACATCCTTCCTAAAGTGCGGTGCGGCGGGGTCAGGTTGGTGGAGGACCTTTGTCTTAGGATGTTTAGTATAAAGCCCATGCTTTTGTATGCCTCGGTGAAGATGTTGACGATGGCTTGGAGTTCGGCCTCTGTGCGCGGACGCAAGCATCATCCGCATACTGTAATTCAATGGCAGAGGATGGGGCGACCTTGGATCTAGCCTGGAGGCGACGATGGTCGAACAGGTTCCCATTGGTTCTATAGTTCAGTTCCACTCCAGTGGGGAGCTTGTTGAGAGTGAGATGGAGCATTGCAGCAAGGAAGATCGAGAAGAGAACCTGACCCTGCCGCACAGCACTGTCCCCCGGTCATCAAAATCCACAGCGTGGCCTTGGGCAACGTGGACCATTTTCCATTCCTCGGGAGCCTAATCAGCAGGGGCAGACATCGATGACGCGGTCCAACACCGACTCCAGTCTGCCAGCGCAGCCTTCGGTCATCTGAGGAAGAGTGTGTTTGAAGACCAGGACCTCAACTCTAGAACCAAGCTTATGGTCCACAGGGCAGTAGTGATATCCTCCCTCCTATATGGCTCAGAGATGTGGACCATATACAGTAGATACCTCAAAGCGCTGGAGAAATGCCATCAGCGCTGCCTCTGCAAGATCCTACAAATCCACTGGGAGGATAGACACACCAATGTCAGTGGTCCGAGTACTGACCCCAGGGAACACCACTGTATACTTTCCTCCAGTCCGAAAAACAACTGCTCAGCACTACTCTCTGTTTCCTGTCACTTAGCCAATATCTTATCCATTCTGCCACTGTCCCTTTAATTCCATGGGCTTCAACTTTGCTGGCAAGCCTATTATGTAGCACTTTATCAAACACCTTTTGGAAGTTCATGTACACCATTGCCCTCATCAACCCTCTCTGTTACCTCATCATAAAACTCAATCAAGTTGGTTAAACATGATTTGCCTTTAACAAATCCGTGCTGGCTTTCCTTAATTAATCCACACTTGTCCAAGTGACTGTTAATTTTGTCCACGATTATTGTGTTCTAAAAGCTTCCCCTCTACCGGTGTTAAACTGACTGGCCTATAGTTGCTAGGTTTATCTTTACATGATTTTTTGAACAAGGGTGTAACTTTTGCAATTCTCCAGTCTTCTGACACCATTCCCGTTTCGAAGGAGTATTGGAAGATTATGGCCAGTACTTCCACCATTTCTTCCTTCACTTTCCTCAGTGTCCTCGGATGCATCCCATCCGGTCCTAGTGACATATCTACTAAAAACCAGCCTTTCTAGGACCTTGTCTTATCCATCCAGTATCTCCTTTACCTCCTCCTTTACTATGTCTATGCACCATCTTCTTCCTTGGTGAAGACAGCTGCAAAGTACTCATTTAATACCTCAGCCATATCCTCTGTCTCCATGCGTAGCTCTTCTTTTTGGTCCCTAATCGGCCCCACCCCTCTTACTGCCGTTTACATTTTATATGTCTATAGAAGACTTTCGGATTACCTTTTATGTCAGCTGCCATTCTATTCTCATACCCTCTCTTCCACTCTTATTTTCCTTTTCACTTCTCCTCTGAACTTTCTATATTCAGCCTGATTCTCAGCTGTATTCTCGACCTGACATCTGTCATACGCGCTCTTTTTCTGCTTCATCTTACTCTATCTCTTTCATCATCTAGGAAGTTCTGACCTTAGTTGCCTTATGTTTCCACTTAGTGGGAATGTACCTCGACTGTACCTGAACTATCTCCTCTTTAAAGACAGTTTTGTCTGCCAATCTTTGATTCCAATTTACCGGGACCAGATCCGTTTGCATCCCAATGAAATTGGCCTTCCTCCAATTAAGTATTTTTACTCTAGATTGCTCCCTGTCCTTTTCCATAGCTAATCTAAATCTTATGATACTATGATCACTGTTCCCTAAAAGGTTCCCCTACTGACACTTACTCCACATGACCCACTGCATTCCCCAGAACCAGAACCAGCAATGCCTCCTTCCTCGTTGGGACGGAAACATACTGATCGAGAAAGTTCTCCAGAACACACTTCAGACATTCTTCCCCATCTACACCTTTTACACTATTAGTATCCCAGTCTATATTAGGATAGTTGAAGTCCCGCATTATCACTACTCTATAGTTCTTGCATCTCTCTAATTTCTCTGCAAATTTGCTACTCCATAATTTTCCCATTAGTTGATAGCCTATAGACTATACCTAGTAGTGAAATGGCACCTCTATTACTTCTTAATTATAACCAAATAGATTCTGTTCTTGACCCCTCCAGGACATCCTCTCGCCCCAGCACTGTACCATTCTGCTTAAACAGTACTGTCACACCACCTCCCATCTTTCCTTCACTGTATTTCCTGAACACGCTATATCCAGGAATATTTAATACCCAATCCTGCCCTTTTTTGAGCCAAGTCTCTGTTATTGCCACGACATCATATTCCCATGTGGCTATTTGCGCCTGCAGCTCACCAACCTTGTTTACTATGCTTCGTGCGTTCACATACATACACTCTAAACTTATCCTAGACCATCCTGTGTTCTCTTAGTCTGACCCCACCTAATAACTTACTACTTCTTGCTTTAGTGCTATCCGTCGCTCCCAGTCCTTTGTTTCTCCTTTCTAATCTTCCTTGTAATTTTCTGGCCCAAACAATGAATAGATGCCGGAGTTAAATAATACTTATAGAAACTGGTCGTTCCTTTGAGATCAGAGGACCTTTTAAAGCGGCAGCCAGCAACCTTTTTTAAACCAGTTTTTTAAATCTGGTTCATAGACAGCTGGGGAGTGCATGATAAGGAAGAATATGAAGAAATTGGGGGCAATAGTCAATACTGAGGAGAACTGCAACAAATTACAGGAGGATATTAATCAACTTGCAGAATGGGCATATAATTCAACACAAATAAATGTGAGGTATTACATTTTGGTAGGAAGAATAGGGAGGTCACTTATTACTTGGAGGGTGCAAGTCTAGGTGGGGTAGAGGAACAAAAGGATCTTGGAGTACAAATACACAAATCAAAAAGTTGCGACACAGGTTAACAAGGCCATAAAAAAGCAAACCAAGCTCTAGGGTTTCTTTCTAGAGGTATAGAATTGAAAAGTAAGGAACTTATGCTAAACCGACAGAGTCCTACATACAGTTCTCGTCACCATATTATAAAAAGGATATAGAGGCACTGGAGAGGGTGCAAAAAAGATTTATAAGGATGATACCAGAAATGCAAAGGTATACATATCAGGAAAGGATGAATAGGCTGGGTCTCTTTTCTCTTGGGGGAACAAAAGAAGACTGCGGGGTGACTTAATAGAGGTCTTCAAAATTATGAAATGTTTTGATAGAGTGGATACAGAGAGAATGTTTTCACTTGTGGGGAAGAGCAGAATTAGAGGCCATCAATATAAGATAGTCACCAAGAAATCCAATAGAATATTCAGAAGAAACTTCTTTACCCAAAGAGTGGTGAGAATGTGGAACTCGTTACCACAGGAGTGGTTGAAGTGAATAGTATAGTTGCATTTAAAGGGAGGCTAGACAAGCATATGAGGGAGAAGGGAATACAAGGTTATGCTGATAGATTTAGATGAAAGATGGGAGGAGGCTCGAGTGGAGCATAAACGCAGACATGAACTGGTTGCGCTGAATGGCCTATTTCTGTGCCATATATCCCATGTAAACCTATGCTTTATTTTAGATATATGGCAAATAATACATACAGAAATACATTGGGCAATGAAATGTTTGATTTGTAGCAACATAACAAAATTAGATTGCTTTGTACATTAATCACTTAGTCAGTCAATAGCATAACTGTTCCTGATGCTGCTATACTGCAGATCAAGGTCAAGGAGTGTGTGAATTTATTAAATTGTTTTGAAGATTCTGTTTATTTTCTTTTGCAAGACCGGCTTTGAAGAGCAGACTTCCTGTCAACCTTCCCCAATATATGACTTGTTTGAACTAAGCCTTTGAAAGCATACACTTGGGCAGACCAAGGCTTGACTGCAACCGTTTCTCCCACTCCACTGCAGAGCCATATTGAGTGATGTCAGTGTTATTGATGGATGCTGATCCACAACCTTAAAATGAAAGTAAGGTCATTAAGGGGTGATGTTAGGAAGCATATTTTCACATAAATAGTGTGAAAATCTGGAACACTCTTTCTCGCCCAGAAAGCTGTTGAGGCTTTCAATTGAAAACTAAAATTAGTAGATTTTTGTTAGGCAAGATATTACGGTTTACAGAACCAAAGCAGTTATATGGAGTTAAGACACAGATCTAACGGAATGGCAGAACAGGCTCAAGGGGCTGAATAGCCTCATCCTGTTCCTACGACAGTGGTGTGGTGAATGAGGCAGACAGATAATGCCACCAGTGTTTTGAAATATATCCAGCCCCTACTGCAAATCCATCCTGCTACAGAATTTCCCCACTCAAAATAAATTCCTCCTTTGTCAAACATCTGAAGTTGCTGTCGCAAATGAAGTCACCCTAAAACCAGCCCACAAAAAATTATTTTGAGATAACTTTGCTGGAAGCAGTTTCAAGTTGTAAGAAAAGAAAGACTTACATTTATATCGTGTCTTTCATGACCACTGGGTGTCCCAAAGGGTTTTACAGCCAATGACGTACTCTTGAAGTCACTGTTGTAATGTTGGAAATGTGGCAGCCAATTTGCGCACAGCAAGCTTCCACAAACAGCAATGTGATAATGACCAGTTAATTTGTTTTTGTGATGTTTGAGAGATAAATATTAGCGAGGAAACTGGGGAGAACGCCTGCTCTTCTTCGAATAATGTTATAGGACTTTTACATCTACCTGAGAGGGCAGACAGGGCCTTGGTTTAACGTCTTATCTGAAAGACAGCACCTCTAACAGTGCTGCCGTCCCTCAATACTGCACTGGAGTGTCAGCCTAGATTTTTGAGCTCAAGTCTCTGGAGTGGGACTTGAACCCACAGTCTTCTGACTCGAGGCGAGGGTGCCACCAATTGAGCCACGACTGGCACTGGTGAGAGAATAATGTATTTTCTGTGTAACTTTGAAAAAAGAATTGCTCCAAACTCCCCCACCAACAAAACTGCCGATCTGTCAGAGAGTGATGAAATGGACCGATTGCTCTGCTGGCTCTATCAGGTATAGCGCACCTAGCTGAACCCTGCCTCAGCAATCTACAATATTGCGGATCCCGACTGGAAAGTAAAAGCAGTGTTGCCAGGAGATGTATCGGCTTTCTACTCATTTAAAAACATTTTTTACTGCTCCTTGGGCCGTTTGAAGTTAGGCCATAAGCTGTATTTGGCAATCAATTGGCCATGGCCATTCAGCTTGAATTAATTATTTGTCTAAAATGAAATCAGAGATTAATAAATACTGTTTTTCAATATTTGCAAAATCTTCAAAAAGCTAATGTGGCTTTTCCAGTTGTAATTCATTAAGGGTAAAGCAGTAATTCCTCAGGGATTGTTGTGTGCCTATGTGCAGCCTGTATGTGATTTATTTGCTATAAAGAGAAAAGGCACAAAAATTCACAAATCTAGCCATAAAAATGAAATGACGTGAATAATTTAAGCGATGTTTAGCATTATTCTAGCATTCTTTTTTCCTCGTGCTATAATCTTTCTCCCTCCTACCAAAATATTTTAATAGGAGGAGATTATATTTGGATTTTTTCAATTATTTTAAACAACTTCATTGTATTTACACCAAATGAAATATGCTTATTTCATGCTGGTTTATTTTCAAAATTTAAATTGTGATAGAATTCAAGAGGGATAACAGTATGCCATTGATGCCAGTGAATTAATTATTAAGTTGCAGAGAAAGCTCTTTTTATTTAAAAAAAAACTAACCTCAGTACAACTTCAATGAAATCTATAATTAGGCCACCGAAGGCACTTATCAGTAGAAGTCATTTCCAATTCTCTTTCTCTTACTTTCTCATACATGCATTTGGCTCAACGTGCGGAAATGTTGGAGATTTGCAGACAGGTGGCTAAATCGACCGTAGCTCTATCTTGAATGTTGCAAGGAAGATGTCAGTTTTGTAGTTTAGAGACCACGAATGCTTCAGTGCCAATCATTTCTGCCTGAATTCAATATTGTGTGTGGTTGCATAGGTCACTGAACTAAAGGTGAGGAAGCCTGTCAGTAAAGAAGAGTGCAGTGCGATAACATGCTGGCCGTCTGGATTGCAGATGATATGCTTTATATCTAGTTATGAATTGAAAAGTTTAAGGCTTATAGCACTCTGTATTTAAATAGTGAACATAGGTGTGCTGCAATGAATCATGGGTCAGATAATAAATGCCTTCCCTCTTTTGTGCTGTTGATCATCTATAATTTACTAAAAGTTGTACATCTGCATAGATTTCCTGTTGAGTAACATTTCTGTAACACTGTCGTATTGCTGTTGTCGTAGTTATATTTGTGTCATGTTATCAGTCACGCTATTTCCATCTAAATTTATGTCCCTTTCTCTCTTGTTTTTCAATTAATATTGCTTATTTCTGATTGAGTCCTCTGCAGTTGGAGCCCAAGATGTGTGGCTGTTATATTGGGTTTTATGCTAAATATTCTACTTGTGTTCAACATCATTGACCACTTCTAAAGCAGACTGTTTTTTATTATCCAGAGTGTGCCTTTACTTGCCTAATATCTAGCAAATGAACAGCGAACACTTGCTGGCTGAAGATCTTATTCAGCTTTCCCCCCTCAAGGTTTCTACCATCATAGATGCCAATTCAGTTCATTCCATTTGGCTGAATACACTGAAAATATTGAAGGCTATGAGTCTGACAACATCCGACTGTAATGTTGAAGACCTATGCGCCAAAACTAGTTGACCCCCAACCAAGTTGTTTCAATACAGCTTTGATACTGGCATCTACCTGCCAATGTGGATGATTGCCTAGGTATGTTTTATCTATAATTACCACCTTATTAGCTTCCTCCCAATTATCAGTAAAGTAATGGAATGGAATGAGTCATCAATAGTACCATCTACTCACCAGTAACCTTCTCACCGACACTCTGTTCAGCAGAACCATTCGGCTCCAGACTTGGGGGGTTGGTGGTCAATGGAAAAACTCTTCAGTAACTGGAGTCATACTGGTCACAAAGGAAGATGGCTCTGGTTGTTGGAGGCCAATCATTTGTTACCCCAGGAAGCAGTTTTTTTACTGATTTTCCTTCCATCATAATGTCAGGGATTGACTGTTCACTGAAATTTCCAGTGTTCAGCTCTATTCACAACCCCTTCGCTAATGAAACAGTCTATAATACCCTACAGTAGGATCTGGACAAAATCTAGACTGGGCTGATGTGAGGCAGGAAAAAATTGTGCTACATTAGTGCCTGGTTATGACAAGCTAGAACAAGGCAAAGCCCAGCAATATCCTCCTGTCCTTCAATAGCGCCATTATCATAGAGACCCTCGCCGTCAACATCTCGGGTCAAGACGCTTAACTGGATCATCCTTCTCAACACTTTGGCTCGAGCAGGGCAGACAGTGGGTAATTTGTGATGAATTGCTTACCACCTATTCCCTCAAAGCCTCTCCACCACTTGTAAGGCTGTCAGAAGTGTGATATATTCAACACTTACCTAGAAAGTTGTAGCCATAACAATGCTCAAGAAGCTCAACACCAACCAGGATGAATCACTTGATCAAGAACGTACATCGTTCCGAGTAAAAATTCTGCAGTTTCCTATCTAACCGTATTGTGCGAGCACCATCAACACAAGGATTGCAGTGGTTCGCCTCCCCTTAAATCAGGAAATTAGAGGTGCATGTAACAAGCATGATACAATAATCATGTGGGACTTTAATCTACATGTAAACTGGTCAAATCAAATTTGCAGTAATAATGTGGGGGGGCGAATTCATGGAATGTGTACAAGGTCATTTTCTAGGTCAGTATGTTGAGGAACCAACTAGGGAACAGGCTATAGATGATCTAGCATTGTGCAATGAGAAAGGGTTAATTAATAACCTTATAGTAAAGGGGCCTTTAGGGAAGAGTGACCATCATATATGGAATTTTATATCAAGTTTGAAAGTGATTTAGTTAAATCTGAAAATAAGGTCTTGAGTTTAAACAAAGCAAACTACGTAGGCATTGTAATGTATGTACCTATGAGTATGTTCAGGTTTGTAGAGTGACTTAGCCAGTCACGTGATGTTCACAAGACTCAATAAAACCCCAGTCAGTTGGGTCTAGGTCATCTACGATATGGTATGTAGTTGTGAGTCTAGTGGATGAACTGGCAATGCTTTACTATGAATTCTTAAGCAAGGACCCATGAAGCAAATACATTACAGGTATATGGGGTGAGTTGGCTAAGCTAGATTGGGAAACTACATTAAAAGGTATGACGGGAGACAAGCAATGGCTAGCATTTAAAGAATTAATACAAAATTTACAACAAAAATACATTATTTTAAGGCACAAAACCCCCCACAGGAACTGTGGCAAACGAGAAGTTAAAGATAGTATTAGAGTATTAGATCAAAGGAAGAGACTTATAGGGCCCAAGATTCCACAAGCGCCTAGAACGGCGCAGTCCCGACCTGGACGCCCGTTTTTCGCGCCACAAAGTGCGCCTAAAAAAATCCTCCGTATTCTCCACCTACCTGCAGGTCCTCTGGCCCTCGGCGCAGCCAGCACGAGCTGTGGGGGGGCGGAGCCAGGTCCCTGCGCTGAAAACAGTGCCGGGACCTCTGCACATGCGCGCTACAGTGGGCACGCAAGTGCAGTAGCTCCAGGCGCCCGAAGCACGCAGTCCCTAGCCCTGGCCGAATGGCCTCACTGGGGTTGCGTGAATAAGGCTCCTCCCACGGCCAGCTCCTGCTCCCCGCCCCTGCCTCCGCCTCCGGACCCGACCCGACCCCCCCCCCCCCCCCCCGACTGGACCCGACCCGCGCTCCTGCTCCCGCCCCCCCGACTGGACCCGACCCGACCCGCGCTCCCGCCCCCCGACCCGACCTGCGCTCCTGCTCCCCGACCCGACCCGCGCTCCTGCTCCCGCTCCCCCCGACTGGATCCGACCTGACCTCGCCCTCCCCGACCTCCCCCTCTCCGACCTGACCTCCCCCTCCCCGACCTCCCCCGCCCCGATCTGACCTCCCTCTCTCTCTCCCTCCCTCCCTCCCTCTTTCTTTCTCTCTCTCTCTCTCTCTCTCTCTCTCTCTCTCTCTCTCTCTCTCTCTCTCTCTCTCTCTTTTTCTCTCTCTCTCTCCCCCTCCCTCCCCCCCTCTCTCTCTCCCTCCCTCTCTCTCCCCCACCTCTCTCCCCCCCTCCCCCTCTCTCCCCCCCTCCCCCTCTCTCCCCCCCTCCCCCTCTCTCCCCCCCTCCCCCTCTCTCCCCCCCCTCCCTCTCTCGCCCTCTCCCTCCCTCCCTCCCTCTCTCCCTCTCTCCCTCTCTCCCTCTCTCCCTCTCTCTCTCTCCCTCTCTCCCTCTCTCCCTCTCTCTCTCTCTCTCTCTCTCTCTCTCTCTCTCTCTCTCTCTCTCTCTCTCTCTCTCTCCCACCCGACCCGACGCCACCTACCTGTAAATCTGGTGCTGGGGACGGGCCCGGGCCGGCCCGTTCAGCCTTCGGTCCCGAAAGGCCTGCCTGAAGCACTTTCACACAGGTAGGAAGATGGTTTATTTAATCTTTTCTTTGCTTATAAATGTTTATTCAGGTTGGATTTATTTGTATAAGTATAAATAAGGATTTATTATAGAATTTAATGACTTCCCTTCTCCCCCCCCCACCTCGTTCTGGACGCCTAATTTGTAACCTGCGCCTGATTTTTTAATGTGTAGAACAGGTTTTTTCAGTTCTACAAAAATCTTCACTTGCTCCATTCTAATTAGTTTGGAGTACGTTTTCACTGTGGAAACTTTGAAATCAGGCGTCAGAAGAAAAAATTCTGTTCCAAAGTGGAACTGTTCTACCTGACTAGAACTGCAGAAAAAAAAATGTGGAGAATTACGATTTCTAAGATAGTCCGTTCTCCACCAGTTGCTCCTAAAAATCAGGTGCAAATCATGTGGAAATTTGGGCCCATAATGTTGCCAAAAAGAGCAGTAAGCCTGAAGATTTAGAATTCAACAAAGGAGAACCATGAAATTGATAAAGAAAGGGAAAATAGAATATGAGAGCAAACTAGTGAGGGACATAAAACAGACTGTAAAAGCTAGTGAAAGTAACTGTGGGTCCCCTACAGGCTTAGACAGGAGAAATTATAATGGGGCATAAGGAAATGGCAGAGAAATTAAACAAATACTTTGTGTCTGTCTTCACGGAGGAAGACGCAAAACACTTGCTGTAAATAGTGGAGAACCAAGGATCTAGCGAGAATGAAGAACCGAAAGAAATTAGTATTAGTAAAAAAAATAGTACTGGAGAAATTAATGGGACTGAAAACCAATAAAATCCCCTGGACCTGATGGCCTACATCCTATGGTTTTGAAAGAGGTGGCTATAGAGATAGTGGATGCATTGGTTGTCGTCTTCCAAAATTCCATAGATTCTAGGACGGTTCCTGTGGGATTGGAAGATAGCAAATGTAACCCCACTATTTAAGAAAGGAGGGAGAGAGAAAACGGGAAACGACAGACCAGTTAGCCTGACATCAATAGCGGGGAAAATGCTAGAATCTGTTATTAAGGATGTAATAACAGGGCACTTGGAAAATAATAATAGGATTGAACAGTCTCAACACAGATTTATGAAAGGGAAATCATGTTTGACAAATCAGTTAGAGTTTTTTGAGGTTGTAACGAGCAGAATAGATAAGGGGAAACCAGTAGATGTGATGTATTTGGATTTTCAGAAGACATT